>NC_056727.1:783401662-783414162 GCF_019279795.1 Protopterus annectens
TTAGAATTAAGTTTTATGTTAGCCTATTGTCAGTGCACCAGCTACTAACATGTAAATTCACCTTGTAGCTTCTGCATATCACATGTAGATTCAAGTATAGCACTCAGTTTATAATCATCGGCAAACTTGGATAACAAGAGGGTGGTGATAGTGGAAAATAATATCAACTAATTATTAAAAATGTTTATATAATCAAGAAAGTAGAGCAAGAAAGTTGAAAATTTGTAAAGACCGGTCCATGGTTAGATTATATTACTGGGTTAAAGATTATTTAATAGGTACTCCCTTATTTTCTGCTTTTATAACTATAGGCAAGAAGTGGTTTTATTATTATTTGATTAGATAGGCTTCTTTTCTTGATGTGGCTTTCCATGTGATAATATTGCTATTATCTCCATTATAATTGAAGAAAATTTTACTAAAAATATTACAAAAAAAACTTGATTAACCAGTGTTCTTGATTTTTGATTTGTTTACTTTCATGCTGTATGAGACAACTCCTGCCATCCTCACAGTGTGGGTTCAATCCCTCAGCCAATTAGCTTTTTCTCTAACTACATAGTGATCATTTGGATAGTATTTAGCTTTTTCATAAATTTGGCATGTGGTATTGTATTAAATGCATTGTTAAGACTGAGGTACACTATACGGACAGCATGACCACTGTCTATGACTTAAATTATCAAAAAAAATTACTACATTCATGATAGACAGGATCTGCCCTATTTACCCTTAATAAAGCTAAATTGCTGGGGGGTCAAGTCTTATAAGATTTTTTAAATCACAGATTATCAGGTTTGTTATGACCTTTTCCATGGCCTTGTAGATGAGGGTTATCAGCCTGATGGTTCTGTAATTCCTGGAATCCATGGCAGGTTACCCATGTGAATATGGATCACAGTTGCTGTGTGCTATACCACAGAGACAAAGCCAGTGGATAAGCTCAGTTTAAATAGTTGTAGAAGCAGGTCCACCAACATTTATTTAGTGCTGTTCAGCAGGCAGCCTGGCACATTATCAGATACCATGCAGGATTTTTTTTGTTTGTTTTGGAAAATTCTTGTGATGAATGGGGTTTTAGGTCTTTTGGTATATGTGGGTTTAGGTAGATGTCTTTGGAGTGAAATGAGCACAGAATTTATTTACCACTATATTTGCAGTATCACTTGATCAGAGTAAGTAGTGCCATTCTGAATGCATTCAGAACAATGTTAGATATTATTTAATAACCTCCTGGTGTAAAAGAAGGATGTGAAATAATGTTTACCTTCTTTTGATGGCAGTCTACATTCACAGGGGGTCTTATTTTTCCTGGAGGTGTTTTTTAGTACCTTGGATAACCTTTTGATGTTAACCTAGAGTTGTGGGTCTTTAATTTTACAATTTGTTCTATAGGGATTCTTTCCCTTATTCTATTATTTATTTATTTATTTATTTATTTATTTATTTATTTATTTAAGTATATATGTATGCAGACTACCGGGCTTGTTTCCTCTTTCCTTTCTCTTTTTCTTTAGTTTTGGTAGGGAGTTACAGTTTTATATATTTTTCTAGGTGAACATACAGTTTACTTGCATGAGTGCTAACTGTTGGAGGGGTACAGTTATACTGAAAATTCAAGAGTTTATTTTTGCTACGGCGGTTGTTTTATTAATAGAACCAAATAAACAAATGCAGTGCAAAACAAAACTTGAAGAAAAAAACCCCCACTGCTAACTCCAGCCACAAGAACGTTTTATTTACATAAAATTTAGCAGGATCATCCTCTCTATACACTGAGTTCTTCAGAACAAATTTGAACTCATTTCTAATCTGAAACAGACAGTATTTAGCACTAGCTCAGGATCACATGATGCATTCAAAATTTAAATGTCAATTAGCACAACGAAACGCAAAACATTTTGTTACACATATTAAAATATTAAAATGCAATTCATAAAATTAAGAATTTTATGACCCTTAGGTCCAGCTATCCAGCTGGTCTCATTTTAAAGACACACACACACACACACACACACACATATATATACATATATATATATATATATATATATATATATATATATATATATGTATTTGTATTCAACTGATATTTCCTAAAGACTGACTCTGAGGCTCATTTCAGCCTTCTCTAGTATTAAAAACGTAAACGTGTTTTAAAAACTGAGAGCATTCAGTAGCATGCCTGTAAACAGCATTTCTAATGTTCTTCATTAAGATTGCAAATGTGTTAAGAAAAACGTTCCCTAAATGGCCTTTCAGTTTTGCCTACATAAAACACTCAACATGAGGAACAAAGAGCAAGATAAACTACTCCCTAGGTTCCACAATTACATTTAGATTTTGTCTTAACCGATGCTCTCTCAATAATAAACTCTTCACCCTCCTATGTGTATTGACACACCAAACACATATGGATTTTTTACCTTTCCATTTACTCAATTAAACTTATTAAATTCTGACCTCATTTAAAAATATACCCAAGTTTTTCTTTAACATCAGAGTCAAGAGTAGATAGTTCTTCCTAATAATATTGGAAATTGCTATCTATATAAATGAAACCCAGCCTATGATTTACCAAAAAAACTTTCTAATCACTGTTAACTAACCCACTTCTTCATTTTTTTGGTATACTACTTTTGTTCTGAAAGAATTATTTTTTGAATAAATTAATGATAAGAGTTTTGCATGTGAAGATTACAGAAAGCGCTAGCTTTTACTGATTTTTAGAAATATATAAAAGAGATACCTGAATGTGTGACTTTCTCAAAATGAGGTTAAAATGGTTATTTGTTCCATTAATTTTAAATTTCTCACATGTAATGTAAGTGTCTTCATTACCTCACCTCTTTTCTACATTTATAACCTCTGTTTAACTCAAAACACAATACCAGACATATGGAAAACTGCTCTTGCCAAACTCCTTCCCGAACAGCCACAGATAGATAATGTCACCTACTTCTGCCCAAGCACCATTCACCCTACACTGGGCTGGCCTGTGCATGATGACAGTACTATGGTCATTTATAGATGAGATCCTCCTGGATATGGATAAAGGAAACCTCTCAGGATCACTGTTCACTCACCTTACCCAAGTTTCTGATATGACTGAGCATGTCCTCCTCCTTGACTCCCTCTAAGAAACCAGAGTTAGCTTTAGCACTGTTACCTGCTTCCATTATGTTCTAATTAATATGTATTTCAGAGTAAAAAACAGCTCATCTGTATCACCTCCAGCACACATTAGCAAAGAACAGCAACATGACTAATTCCTCAGCTTGTAAAGACAAAATGGAAGATAATGCCTGATGGCATATGGTCCTTCCACATTTGTAGGAAGAGAAGCAATTGTAGAGTGTTCTGGTGGTTCCAGTACTAAATGCAATCTATATTATCAAGCAATATCCCATTCTTTAGTATAAATTGTGTTTAATACCACCATCTGTGTTAAGTTATGCTATTAAATGTTACAGTAAATTATCATCAAAGGGCCCCTTTCTGGAGGAGCTATTGCATTACTCTTCAGTTTAATATACATATTCACAGTATCACAGATCCTACAACCAATGATCTTAAACACTTCAAAAATGATTTGTCTTACACATGATTTCATTTGTTTTCTAGTTACTAAGTGATTTGCACTTGCATGCTATTATCCTGTTACCACTTATACATTTATTTATTGCACTTTGCTAATCTGGCACAGTTTGATTTATGTATTTCACTTTTCAAGAAAGGTTATTTTATCTGTGGTAAAGGAAACAAACTGTAATAAGAAAAACACAATAAATTATTCAAAATGTTATAAACATGAATTAAAATCCAAAAGGATGGTGACATAATTTGAACTACAAATCTCGAAAGTACTTAAGGTAGGATTCTGAAACAATTTAGTACATAAATCATATTTGCATGGATCAAGAGCATACATGTTATTGGTGATTCAAAGACGAGGCTTAATTAGTAGGATTATATTTTTGCACACAACTCATCCAAAATGATGATAATGAATAAAAATAAGTTAAGAGCCATTAAGTGCTGGAATTCAGAAATAGCACAGATGCTCATTGTTGAGGCTAAAGGAGCAATAATAACATGGTGCAACAAAATGGAAAGTAATCAGTGTGTTCATAATGAATGATGGGAACCATAACAGAGATGGTCTGCTTGCACCAGCTTCAAATTCCCTAGACAATGCATGCACTTAACCAAAACAGCATTACTTTCAGAAGAATAAGGATAAAAGAAACAGGCTCATAGTCAATAAAAACATACAGTAAGTGCAACAACTCAGAAATAAAATGCTCATAGCTTCATTCTGTTCTGCAAAGTACCTTTCCCTACTTATTCCCCTCCCCAGTAACAGATAACCAGACCAACTTCTGTGACAGGAAAGGTTTACTAAAACAGCAAGGGTAGGCAGGTCTTAATGATTACCATCAACAAACAGCACTCAGCTTTACTCACACATTCACTAGAAGTACAATGCACTATCCATTGTACCATAGAACCATATTTATTCAAACGTTATCACAATGAAATCCATCATCTTAATTTACACATTCAATGCTTATACAGCCAGCTTTAAAGCAATGTTGTGAATTCTTTATATTCAACATGCAATAAACAACTTAGGTTATTTTGTATTGTTTCATCTCACAATTTCAGTCATCTTTCTCCTCTGAAAGGAACAGTAAACCTATAAACATGGCTCCAATAACTAGCCTGACCACAGATTTCTCCTGCCCATTATTTCTTACTAGTTTAATTTATGTAAATTATTCTTAAAGCTGTGAGAGAGCTGAGGAGTATAATCAGTATAATTTGTTGGAACAAACCATTGCATTGCCCACCTAAATTTCAGTGTGATTTTTGGTTTTCATCAATCATATCCACTCCTGTAGTATGTTCTTCCCTGGTGAGATCAGATCATCGTACTGTCTTATTCAAAGTTTGTCTCCCACCCAACCCCCCCCCCCCCAGCCATAATCAAACTAAAGAACTTCTCAAATGCTGACTACAACCTCCTAAGGGAGGGTATCTGTGGCTTCACACCACCACCCCCCTCAGAGGATGCAGACAACTATGCTGAACAGTACACCAATGCAGAATACAAGCATCTGTACAACTGCATGGACTCAGCCATACCCAAACAGAACTAAAACCTGCTCCTCAAGGAAACACAAACCTGTTTGGTGGACATCTTGTATCGACAGCCTTTACAACAAAAGGAAGAAACTGTTGTCCAAGGGTAAAAGGAAACAAATTCCAAACTAGAAAAAACTCCCTTCTTAGACTCAACAAGCAAATTAGATCACTAGTGAAAACCTTCAAGGCCAATTATGAATCAAAACTAGCCTCCAAAACAAATGGAAAATATAAAGTCTTCTTCAGTTAAATCAGGAACCTCTGTGGCAAAGTCCAGGTTTGTTCCGAATTAGTACTTAACAGTATCACTTACACTGATCCTGTTGACTTAGCCAACCTGCTAGCAGATAGGTTCAATGCTAACTTCACCCCCCTGTCCCCCCAAAGGCCCTTTTGACATCCCCGATACTTGTTCCCCACCTTACATCTCCATTGATTAAGTGTTACAGGCCCTATCCAAGGCAAAGAACACAGCTTCCATAGGACCTGATAGGATCCCAGGATGTATTCTGCACCATCGCCAGCAAGAACTGGCTTTGCCTTTGAGCACCCTATTCAACCACATCCTACGTACTGGCTTCATTCCAGCAGAGTAGAGAACTGCCATTGTCATCCCTCTTGCACAAAGGTGGTGCCACTTCTGATCCTGGAAACTATCGGTCCATTAGCTTGACAAGTCTGATCTGTAAAGCCATGGAGCATATTACTATGGATCTTATAAACAAGGACATAGTAAATCTCCAAGCACTTGACTCCACCCATTTCAGATTCATCAAGGGCAAATCTTGCCTGTTGAACCTGGTTGACTTCTTTGAGGCTGTCCCCAAAGCCTTGGATGAGGGAAAATCAGTACATACAGCTTACCTTGACTTGGCCAAGGCCTGTGACACAGTCCCTCATTTGGGCATCATCGAAAAGCTAGCACAACTTGGCATAAATCCCTATCTCCCAAAAAACAAACTGAACTGCAGCAAACTACGTCTGGTAAACCGATATTCCAAGAAAACACACTACCAGTAGAAATGTTCAATTTTTATTCTAACAAAGCTTTCAGGAAAATTCTCTTCATCAGTGTCAGAATATATATATATATATATATATATATATATATATATATATATATATATATATATATATATATATATACATAGATAGAGATATACATTATGTGTGTGAATTCTCCACACACACACACACACACACACACACACACACACACACACACACACACACACACACACATACATGCACACACACACACACACACACATACACTCTGACACTCAAATATATACATATAGATATATACATATAGATATAGATATAGATATATGTTTTTTTGTGGGGGGTATATAAATTTGGGCATGAGTGGTCAAGCATTCACAAGCTTCCTCTCTATAATAGGGGCATAGGTGCCAGACTAAGGTTAAATTTAGAATTCCCCATCAACTAATCCAAGTTTTGCTTGAATAAATGCAGGGAAGAACTTTCCTTCACATGGATGGGAAGCATGTTTCAGAGAAGGGGTAGCCTGTGGGACACATACATGTCCCTCCAGCATGTCCTAATTATGTTACAGATGAAGTTTATATCTCTGGATTAGCTGCTTCTGATGCCATTTGTTTTGTGGCTGTGCAACAGGTACATTAAGTCTGGATCAGTGGATGATTTGTAGGGCAGGCATAGGTTGCCACAAAGCAAACTGTTAGAGGTGAAGTATTAGAACAAGGCTTTGAAGTAGTCTGCATATGACTTGTTTTCTAATCCATGCATTTTTTTGTGAGGAACCTCTATGGACTGTCCGTTTGTTGCATATGCCTGTTAAGGTAAATGCAAAAGAGGCATTGTTTTCAATGATTGGTATTACAAGGGCAGAATACAAAAGAACAATGACATCTTTGGGCCTTGATGCTATACCCTTGCTTATAAGTTGTACAGCATAGAAAAATTTCCTTACTGCTATATACACATGATGGGCAAAAACCAAGTCACTGTTTACATGTGTTCCCAAATCCTTGACTATTGGCTCTTCTCTTCTCTTCTCTTAGTGGTACATTATCAATGTAGTAATTTTTGGGGGGGTGGAAGTCTTACTAAAAGATATTATTATTCACTTCATGGCATTTAGTTTATGATCATGACTCTGTCTCTAGTTATTAGTATGTGTCAGGCTCTCATGGAGGATATTTGTGTCTTGGAGGATTCAGTGACTGCACCTACCTTGCAGTCATCTGCGAAATTGGTCAGCCAGAGAACCTTTGACATTAGCCTTGACTATAGAAAAGCAGATGCCAAACAGGGACAGCCAAAGCACTGAGCCTGAGACACTCTAATAGTGGCCACCCTTTTTGGAGCAGCAGACTACCTTATCCTAACTTCTTGATTCCTGTCTGTGAGTCAGCAGGCCAATCAGCAGGTAACATAGGGAATAATAACTTATGTATGTTTTGAGTACTTTGGCCAGGTCTAGGTAGGCAGTGTCCACAATCTTGCCCTTGTTAATTACTTTAATGACCTTTCCTTGAAGAAGTACACCAGGTTCAGTAGGCATGACCTTCCCTTGATGAAACCAAACTGAGATTAAGCTAGTGTCTGTAGGTTTCTTATGCCACCATTTAATGTGTGCATTATTATTCTTTCCATGGATTTACATCTTTGACTACTCAGACTTATGGAGCAATAGTTCCCTGGGTTCATGGATGTCCTCCATTCATTTGTACACAGCCTGTTTGGAGGCAGTGATTACATAGTGATTGTAATGGGCATGTTAGTTTATGATCTGCGCTATTAAGAAGGTATCCCAGGCTATAACTGGGGTACATAAATGCGGTGTTCTTGGCCTTGGAGGGTGCCTTGAGTATATATTCCCTAGTGATATTTGGTGGAGTTATGGTTGTGGATATTTCATAGGGGTATTGGGGGAAGGGAGAGGGGGGGGTGAACTAGGAGCTAAATTTGTCAGCCAACAGATTTTCAATATCTTCTGGCTCAGTACAGATGGCTCCATTTACATTTAATTCACTACATTGCTGTGTATCGCCATTGAGGTTGTGGGCATAGCTGAAGGAAGATTTGTGATTGTTCTTAGCCTGGAAAGCTATTTTGACCTTAAATTTGTCTTTGGTAGACTTGATAGCCTACTTGAGTTGCTTGTTTAGATTGATGAGAGTTTTCACCTTGCTTGGCATTGCACCTCCTAATCTCTCACCATTATTTTCTTCCTTTTGTTATACAACCTATTGATGCTTGTATTTCACCATGCTGTCTTGTTTTTTGAATTAGTGCTGTGCTTGTTTCTGGTCGGTACATTTATCTCTGTACAGCTGTTAATATGAGATTATAGGGTTTCATGAACAGTTCTGAATAGGCATTGGTGATCTTAGCATTTAGGAGGGCATGGAGTTTTGCAACGTTGTCACTTATTAGATGAAAGTTTGCCTTGAACTACTCACTAAAAGTTTTAGGGTTAACTGGAGTTCTGAGTTTTACTTTTATTTCAAAAGAGACAGCTTTATAGTCCAACCTGTTATGGTCAGAAATAACATCACGCAACACAGATCAGCAGAGTAGAATAATCTACTTTAAAAGAACACATTTACATGGGAGGCTAAGTAATCATGGTCTTCTCTCCTTAAACAAGTTAATCCACAAAGTGACATTCAGTCCACAAAACAAAAACTACTACAGTGATGCAGAATGCCAGAAAAAAAAACGCTCTCTCCCCACACAACAGCACTCTGCTAATGACCTCTGCAGATGGAAATAATGTAATGCTGAATCCACAGCCAAAAACGCACAAATAAAATGTTTATTGACACAAAGATGTTTTAGCGCTTTCACTCACAAAAGGTGAGCTTCATCAGAACGTTGAAGCAGCTGACACAAAGTGTTTAAATACTGCCATTGGCACCAAAAGTCAAATCAGCTTTTTAAAGCTAACGTACATACATAAAAACTCCTTAAACAAGGTAACTGTAATGATTTTTGTATTGTAAAAGCTTCTGAGTAAACATTTTCTTATCTATTGGACTGTAGCCACTGACTGATTAAAAATAAATACCCTGTATTGTTTTGCTTACTTAGAATCTGAATATCTCTTGTCTGTGCCTTTTCTTATTAGGCACAAGTTGTGACCTTTCATGTTGGAACAATTCATGTTTGCACTTGGAAAAATTCACAGTGGAAGAAATTGCAAGCTAGGCCTAAGCTATCTGGATCCATCTTGAAGCAGCAAGGATTCTACTACTAAAGAAAGAATATTGCATAAAACACAAAACATTTTTTCTTTTTATACTTCTCCCTTCTCTATTCCCACTTCATGCTGTGAAACATGACTCAGGTCAGGTATGTCTTAATGACCAGACAATAACTGTAACTTTTCAAATTGGTGGATACATTCACATGCAATCAAACATCCTTCAATGCTTATATAGATACTTAGCAAAATTATTTTATGAGCAATGAACACATGTCTATGTTTGGATAGAATAAAAAGACAGTTGGAAAATGTTTCGATTTTACTCTCTTTCTCCATCAAACAGACCATCATACATTCACCTAAAATTTATTAACACACTTTCCTCAATATTCTCTTCATAATATTCTTAATTATAGTTGTGGCACATTTTTATTTCTGATTTTTAGTATGCACAGTTTTAATTGAATATGTTTTTGGCATTCATAGGTTCATAGGTATGCACCAGGCTAATGGCCATGGAGCCTTTACAAGCCTACCCATACAAGTGCCCTGGCATTGTGTCACCCAATGATAGTTCCCAGTGCCTCTATCAAATAGAGTCACTGGAGTGATCCCCAGGGTGACCTTTCTATTTCCCATCCACTCATCAAGATTTCTCTTGAAGAGGGACAGTGAGGTGCTCTGCTTGACATGTATTGGAAGTGTATTCCATAGCATGGACAGTCTCTGAATGAGGAATATGTTCCTTTAGCATGTTCTGCTGATTTTGGTAATGAGGGTGAGGTCTCTGGAGCATGAGGTTTGGAGGGATTGGGGTTTCCTTAAATGTAGCATGTCTAACAGCTGGGTCAGATGTGGCTTTGTAAGTCAAGCAAAGATTGCCTCTAAGTAGGTGATATGAGACAGAGAATAGCTGGAGTCTTTTGAGTCTGTCCATGTAGGACATGTATTTAATGCCTATGGTCCTCTTCGTGAGGTACTTCTGTGGCCTCTCCAGCTGTTGCAGGGTTCTAGTGAGGTACACATACTCAATGATTGGTCTAATGAGGGAAGAGTAGAGATAGACGATGACCTCTTTCTTCCTGGATGAAAAACCCTTGGTAATGAGATGTGCCACATAGAAAGACTTTCTGACCACAGTGGCAATGTGGTGGTCAAACGAGAGGTTGCTTTCAACCTGCATCCCCAGATCTCTTATAACACCTTCAGTATTGAGTTGTCTCCCATCGATGTATTAATTAGTGGGAACTGAGTTTTTGCCAAAGGGGATGATAACACATTCTTTGGCATTATACTTAAGGCCATGGTTTCGACACCAGTCATTGGTCTCAGTGAGGCCTTTCTGTAGGATGTCTGCATCATTTGGAGAGTTAATAATGGCTCCTAGCTTGTAGTCATCTGTGAACTTGGTCAGCCACAGTCCCTTTGCGTTGACCTGGACTTCTGAGAAATAGATGCCAAACAGGAGAGGAACCAGGACCGATCACTGTGGGACTCCACTTGTGACTGGTCAGCAGTCTGACTTGGAGTCTACTACTTTCACACTGTGTGTTCTATCTGTGAGCCAATTTGTAACCCAACTAGTGATACTGGGGTTGATGCCTAGTTTGATGAGTTTATCAATAATTCCTGAATGGGAAATGGTATTAAGGGCCTTGGTCAGAACAGGGTAGGCTGTATGCAATGCCTTACCTCTATAGCTTTACATATCAGACTCATCAGGCTAATGGGGTGATAATTCCCAGGGTTTGTAGTTGCTCCCCCTTTATGGAGAGGGATGACTGAAGCAGTGCACCATTCGGTAGGGACAAAGCCTGAGGTGAGGCTGTGACTGAACAGGGCACACAGATGTGGTGCCAGTTCACTTTGCAGTTCTTGTAGAACACAGCCAGGGATATTTTCAGGTCCCATGGAAGCTGTATTCATGGCATTGTATAAAGCACCTGTAACCTGTGCTGCAGTAATGCTAGGTGCCTGGCTTTTTTCCGGTATTCTGATTGGTCCTTTGAGGGGGAGGGGTTAAATTCAGACTGAATCTGACAGCCAGTATGTTGGCAATATTTTTTGACTCAGTATAGGAAGTACCATTGTGTAGTAACTTAGAGAAAATCTGGGTATTGCCGTGGAAGTTCTTAATATAACTATAAAAGGCTTTGTGATTGTTTTTAGTGTCTGTAGCAATTCTGCCTTCATAGCTGGCTTTAGAGGATTTGATGAGGGTCTCAACTTTTTATGAGGCTAATAAGGGAGTTTTTCCAGTCTTGGGACTTCTCCTTTTTCTGCAACAGTTTATTCCTTTTGTTGTAGAGTTTATTAATGGCAGGGTCCACCAGATTTGCTTCCTTTTTTGGAGGAGAGCATCTTGGTTCTGTTGGGTATAGCTAGTTCCATGCATTTATGTACATGTTCGTACAGTTCATTAGTGTATGATTCAGTAGTCATGCAGCTATTTTCCATTGGGATGGGTGACGTGAAGTTAGCCACCTCTGTTTTTAGGGCACAAAGTCAGAACTGGAGAATTTATTCAAAGTAGTTACCTTTGTGGGGGGTGTGGGTGAGATGTGGATGTCCATGGTGATTAGTTTATGGTCAGATATGATCAGGGAGGGCTTGACTACTGGTGTAGAGCAATGGTCACCCATGTTAGTAATAACCACATCAAGGATGATTTTTCCTCTACTGGGGGTCAGAATTAGGTGGTCTAGGATATTGGAATTAATGAATTCCAGGAAGTGTTGGGCCAGTGTATTGGTGCTTGCGTAGTTTTCCCAGTTGATGGAGGGCAGTTGATGTCTTCTAGTATAAGAATGTTGGGCTGGACCTTAATAGATTCCAGGGTGCTTAGGAATGTAGAGTCTAGAGACATGATTGGGGACCTATAGCAGGCTATGACATAGATCGCCATCTTACCCAGTGTTAGTTGAACCTGAAGTATCTCAGATGTGTTATGCTGGGCTACTAGTCTGGAAGTGTGTATAACCTTTATGAATATGGAGGCACCACCACTCAAGAAGCTTCATGATCAACATTTTGCACATAAACAAAATAATACCTAAAAGTACGATAACAACAACGAGCATAAAGAATTTAAAAATACTTAATCCATAATCAGCAGAAAGATTTGTCACCATGTCCATTGGAAGCTGCCAGCCTC
>NC_056727.1:783419162-783679162 GCF_019279795.1 Protopterus annectens
GCAAGGGGGTGTGTCTTAGCCTGCCTAGCACTCTTTACATTCCCTCAGCGGGTGTGCGCACCATGCACCAGGTTTTAAATAAAAAGAAAAAAGATAAACCAGGAAATAGCAGCTCTGTGCACAAGTGAGCACTTTGTTTGCGCGGCTTTAATCAAGGAGAACTTAGCATAGTTGGCAGATGAAATGTATCAGAATTAGACAGTTACACAGGCAGCAGACCAGCCCAGCCCAGAACCCTACTATAAACTATGCAAACACCGTCCCCTCTGGTTTTTCCCATACTCTACACCACCAGTGTATACAAGCAGGGAACTTTTAACAAACAAAACTAAAAAATGCTAGGGGCTGCATCAGGCAACATACAACAACATGTGCAAGAGGCTGAGGGTGGTAAGGATGTGAATGCTGACGATCAACCCACAGTGAAGAGACAGAGAAGAGTGTACAGACCCAGGGTAACCTACCAAGTGCTACATGAACTGGTGATAGTGGAGTGCTATAGGGTGGACATGGACCACCTACAACAAATTGTTGAGCTGTGCTAGCCATGCCTGACACACCGAACTGACCAAGGGAAACCCATCCCAGTGGATACCAAGGTATGTGTAGGCCTAGGAATACTAGCCACAGGTACCTCCCAAAGCTCAATGGGAGATATCATGGGAAAATCACAGGCATCAGCATCCAGAGTATTCCACCAATTCCTGGATGCCAAGTCAGCACATGCCAGTGAGCACATATATTTCCTCAACACATGTGAGGTGTTGGCCAGCAATATGCATCTCTTCCACCAAATAGCAGAATACCCTGAAGTAGTGGGTGCTATAGACTGCATGCACATATGCATCAAAGCACCACCCGGTGATCAGGGTAGGACCTACATCAACCACAGAAGCCTCCCCTCCATCAACTGCCAGGTCGTGTGCGATGCCCAGGGCATTATAATGAATGTGTGTGCTGGCTGCCCTGGAAGCTATCACAATTCCCACATCTGGCATCTGATGCAGCTGTACCAGAGATTTGCCAATGGGGACATCTCCTATGGTCACCTAGCTGGGGAAGCTGGTTACACACTGAAGCCATGGCTGATGACACCCATCAGAAATGCGCGCACACCTGAACAAGAATGCCATAATGAGGCACATACACAGACCAGACTTATAAAACAGCGTGTGGTTGGAATGTTCAAGTCATGGTTCCAGTGCCAGGACACATCCATTGGAGCCTTGCAGTACTTACCAGCTACATGTACTCAGATTGTTATGGTATGTGCCATGCTACACAATATGATCCTGCAGAAACAGCTGCAGCAGGAACAGCACGGGGCAGGGCCACACAGCCCCACACCAATGCGAAGGCCTACACAGGCACAGAGTGACTCGGAGGAGGTACAACCTGAGCCTGCCCCTGTAGGCAGATGGAGGCGTGCCCAGTATGCCCTGGCCTTGGCAAAGAGGCAATGCATAACACATACACTGACACAATAGGGACCCATGGAATGACACCTCTCTCTGACTCGCACATACAGTAAACGGGATGCCAAACATGATATTACCTGTGCTCAATCATGTATAGGGAGTGTACTATGTGCATCCAACATAGGCAGCCCTCCAGCACCATCCTCAATCCTGGCACACCTACAAGGTAAGTCAATCAACCTACCAATTGCCAAATGGAGTAGAATGTGTCGTTACCTGTAGCTATGGTATGGATGTGAGCATGCAAGGGAATTGGATGGCTGAATGTTATGGCAGCAGATAGTAGACACCCATAGTGGCACCATGACATCTGTAAAACATACTGGAGTCAGCATAGTAGCCAGTACTGCACAAGGTGACAAAGCCCACTGCAGGAAATGTGCTGGGTGACGTGTGTCCATATGACTCACACATGCCAGTCAGGGAGGTTTGCATACCCAACAACAGTCTCAGCCAGCAGGACAGGTGTAGACAAACCCAAACAGAGCCTGTGCTATGGCCTCTGAATGATGCCTATGGGTAACCCTCCCCCCCAGGCCTACAAAGACAGACTACAGCAGGGCAGTGGGATGTTAGCTCTGAAGGGTAGGAAGTCATACACAAATATGTAGGGCAACCAAAGCTAAGACCTGTAGTGCACTGATATGCCTCTGGCCAGTATGATAGGTTAGAATACAGAATTAAATGGAGTAACTGACATACAAGTACAGTCATAGTAAATGTGCAAAAGTGTCAGGTGTGCCCCCATCCTATGTAGGCATGCAGAAACAGTAAGGTGTGCCCCCCAATCATGTGTAGAAATGTAGAACCAGTCAGGTGTGTCCTCTCCAATCCTGTGTAGAAATGTAAAAACACTCAGGTGTGTCCCCCACAACCCTATGTAGAAATGTGGTAACTGTCAGGTGTGCCCCCCACTCCCATGTAGACATGTAGAAACAGTCAGGTGTGCCCCTACCCCCAATCCAGCATAGAAATGTAGTAACAGTCAGGTGTGCCCCCCAATCTTATGTAGAAATGTAGAAACAGTCAAGTGTGTCCCCCCACAATCCTATCTAGAAATGTAGTAACAGTCAGGTGTGCCCCACACCACACCTATGTAGACGTGGAAACAGACAAGTCTGCCCGTTCCCCCAATCCTGTGTAGAAATTTAGTAACATGTATGAGTAAGTATAATACGAGTGGAGCACAGATACCCAGAGGTGGCCAATGTAGCAGGATAGGTTGTAGCATTTGCACAATATGCAGATCTGTGTGTGTTAGGATGGTATGTGTTATAATGTGTGAGAGTGGTCAGTATGTATGCATGTTGAGGTAAGACCTGGTTGCCATTGCCCATTATTGCTGATGAGAGGGACAAGCCCTCGCGACTGCAGTGCCAAAGACAATCCCCACCAGTATAATACATGCTAGCAGTATGCCATTGTAAATGTATGGTGGTAATATGTGTCACCATCTGAAAGACTTACATGGCATGGCTGTTGGGCTAGATATACAAGCAGTACACAGGGGAAAGTATCCCAGACATACAGTATATATTGTGTCACTGTGAAATGGAGACAGCCTTGGATTTGTACATATAGGTATGCATCACAAAATCTGAACCTGTAGTAGGGGATACAGGTGATATCTGCCTGAACACCTGCAGATCACAAAGGAGGTAGGGCTGATGAATTGTGAATCAGCTGATGTACCAGCACATGCCAGCATAACTGGAATGCCCCATGCATATCTCTGTGTGAAATATGCAAGGTGTGTCAGTAGCACACATGCACCCAGGCATGCAAACACCACCCACAGGCACGTCTCTGGTTATATCCCTGCTATGGGGAATGGGTACAGTAAGACCCCACCTGTATATGGCAATAGTGGAAGACTGCAGCATGCAGTGCAGGTGTCCCATGCAGGTGTGTTAATAGCTGTAGGTAGCACCATGCCAGCATCCACACCACCTGATCAAGACTGATAGAAGGTACTGGCATGAACACCTATCACACCTAGCCTGTCACCCCAGGAGAATATACTGCATGGTGGTCTGGGACTGTAAAACTGACAGAATGCAATGGACTGCCACATTTGGCCTGCAGCAACACCTAATTCCCCACAGGTGTCTGCCAAAGGCCTGTGTCTCACACGTACTGCCAATGCATGTTATGTCATGGACAGCCAAATAACAACATAACACACTCCACATAAGTCATATGCAAGGCCATGTGAACAAACCACAGTAACATGTCCACCATGTCCCACTGCATGAACTGTGGACGAACACTAACATACACCTGTGATCAGGTGATACCCTTAGGAAAAGTATCAGAGAATGTATGCATAATGTATGGAAGAGGTTAGAATAACAGAGGGGGGTGTGGGAGCATGAGCAGCATGGAATGTGCATGGTCCAATACCAAGCTATGAGGACACACTATCCCTGGCTGCAAACACATAAATGGGTGGCTACATACCTGCCTGTACACCACAATAAGGTAAATGTCCTGACCAATGGCCATCAACTCTGGCTAACCTGTGCAAATCTGTACAGCTCTGAGGCATTGCCACAGCAAGATAAGGCCATACTGTCATGTAGATGGATGGACAAGTTGGGGATCCTCTTCCAGCACTGTAGTGAACGGGATAAACAAACTCAGCACCAAATGTCTGCAGCTACCCCTCCAGAATGGCATAATTTACCATAAATATGTAGATGTCTGCCCATAATACCGGACACAGCAACAGCCACCCTTGTCCCCCAAGTCATCACTGTGAGCAAGAATGTCCACCTGACAGTACATGAGGACAGAAAACATCACTGTGTATAACAGTACATGTCTGAATATCTCTGCTAACAGCAGTACCATGCAGCTGAAGCAGCACAGACACAATCACCTACAGTACACACTATCCCCTGCACAGTTTGTACACATATTGCTAAATGATCGACGGATATCCTGCAGAAACAGTATACTACCTGTAGGTGTACAACACAAAGGTCTGCACTGCAGTACAAACTACATGGAATAGATCCACACATGCAATACAGAACGGCATACTGGGCATGCTCACACACTTGAAGGCAATGCCAGTCAACAACATACTGAAAGGTCATACTGGACATGCTCACACACTTAAACAAATGAAGGCCATGTTTGCAAACAACAGTAGACCAGACATATCTGGAAGTTGCAGATGTTAGTGCAGGTATTCCTCAGTATGCACCACTCATGCTTTGCACACACACTGGATAGGAATACAGGCAAATATCCAAGGACAACACACTATAATAAGCCAAAACTAGACATACATAGATGCGTTAAAGAGAGTGACTGTCACAAGGGGCCATCCATTATGAAGCCTGTCCCACCCAGCACACAGCCAAATGGCTACAACCACATGAGGCTCAGATGTCACTCACTGTAGACCTTAGCCACTGATATCTGTCAGCTTTACAGACTATGTGGTGCAAGTGCTAGCTGTGCAACATGACTGTACAAGGAAGTAGTCATCTAGCAGCTGTATACATGTATGTGTGGAATTTAACCCTGCGTGTGCCTGCATGTGGTGTGTCAACCTCTAGATGAATGGGTTATGGCCCATGCACACACATTGCCCTCCCCATAGCCCTACTATGACAAGCCTGCTGAGGTCATCCACTTTGAAATACACCCTTGTGAAAAGTGTAGGCCAGTAATCTCTATGGCGCTTCCTATAACTGCATACTGATGTAGTGCACTAACCTAGTTAAGTAGGAGTTCTAATCCCAGACATGGCAACTGTGTGTGTGCTTGTCTCTCTCTCTGTGAATAGAGCAATGCTTTTTAGGCTAGTCACACTCACTACAATTCAAATGCCCTACTTTGGCAAGGCTGCTGATGTCATACACTGCGAAATACACCTTTTGGAAAGTTGCACCCCTGTAATCTCTGTGGCATGTCCTACAACTGTGTATTGCTGTAGTGTAATAAACTAGACATGGCAATTGTGTGTGTGTGTGTGTGTGTGTGTGTGTGTGTGTGTGTGTGTGTGTGTGTGTGTGTGTGTGTGTGTGTCTGTGTAGAGAGCAATACTTTTTAGGCTAGTCACACTAACTACAATTTAAATGCCTTACTTTGGCAACTCTGCCAGTGTCATACACTGTAAAATACACATTTTGGAAAGTTGTAGCCCAATAATCTCCATGGCATGTCCCATAAATGCGTACTGCTGTAGTGTGATAAACTCTTTAGTTAGGTGTTCTAATCCCAGACATGGCAACTGTGTGTGTATGTCACCATCTGTGCAGGGAGCAATGCCTTTTATGTCAGTTACACTCACTACAATTCAAATGCCCTACATTGGCAATCCTGACAATGTCATTCACTGTGAAATACACCTTTAGTAAAACAGTACTCCAGTAATCCCCATGGTGCATCCTATAACAGCTTCACGCTGTAGTGTGATATAGAACTCTGGTAGGGGTTCTATTCCTATACATGGCATTTGTGAATGTTTTGTGTGTGTTTCTATGTCTGTGTAGGGAGCAATGCAGTTTAGGCTAGCCACACTTACTACAATTCAAATGCCCTACATTGGCAAGCCTGCTGATGTCATTCATTGTGAAATGCACCTTTGGTGAAGGAATACTCCAGTAATCCCCATGATGTGTCCTATAACAGCTTCACACTGTAGTGTGATATAGAACTCTGGTAGGGGTTCTATTCCCACACATGGCAGTCATGGATGCTTTGTGTGTATTTCTATGTCTGTGTAGGGAGCAATGCATTTTAGGCTAGCCACACTCACTACAATTCAAATGTCCTACTTTGACAATCCTGCTGTCATTCATTGTGAAATACACCTTTGGGGAAGGATTACTCCATTAATCTCTGTGGTGCATCCTATAACTTGTGTAGTGCTGTAGTGTAATAAACTAGTTAGGTAGGAGTTCTAATCCCAAACATGACACGTGTGTGCATGTGTCTGTGTTTGTAATTCGTATCCTGTGTGGAGGTGGTTGTGAGTGTGTAACAACTGTACTCAGTGTGGAGTGGGTTTTGCAAATTTATTATATGGTAGCCCTACTATATATCACAATGTCCACCATACAGGGATAACAGATGTGAAACAGCCGAGAGGCTGGAGTGCAAATCCATACCCCTACATGTGACATCAAGGCCAGGCAAACAAAGTTAGCAACCCTAGTATTACACTCTCAACCCATATCTCACACACACACACACACACACACACACACACACACACACACACACACACACACACACACACACACACACACACACACACACTTGCCTAGGCAACAGCCACTATGTTGGTAGTACCCTGCATATTGCCCACTGATAGTAACCATGGTGTGATTGCAATGGGCTACAGAGGGAATGGCACCCTGTCCATCTGTCCAATAGGCACTTACATGCCAACAGTGCACCTTCCCCATGTTCTTCACTGGACACCTGCAACACCTGTGGTGCCATCAAATGTGACCCACAAAGGACCTACCATGCCTGTAAAACATGCCCTGTGTGGACAGATGCCACTGACACCAGGGAATGCCGGTATCATGCTATCAATGTAGGTGCAGGGTAAACCTGCAATCCGTTAATAGTTCCCACCACATGAGGCCAGGCCTGGCACATTTGATAATAACAATCTGTGTACACAACATGGGCCAGACACCCCAGGTACAGTTCCACATGTCACTGCACATGCATGTTGGAGGTGTGCACATCCCAGACACCGTCCATGTCATGGACTAAGGAACACATACATGGCAAGCAATGTACAGCATTGGTCACATGCAATTGTTACCCAGGTGACTGGATGGTGAATACAATACCCACCTGTGTGGGCAAATCCAGAAATTACACCCCTGAGCCACAATGCAGGCCTTTGTCATGTGGCCTGATACCAAGGTATACCCATCACCTAGCCTTGTATAGCTGTCTGGCACAGTTGACCACTACACACCCATGAAGAAATGCACCATGCATTTCAGTACTGGCATCCTGTATGTGTGTGGGCTGTATGATGCATATGATCACATTCACACTCACTACAACCCCCACAGGCATACTGAAGCATGCTGTCCGATATCAGACACCTCCTCATACCCTTTTCCCATATAACCTCTGTATGACCCCTGTGGTGCATGTGATACCTGCACAGTAATGCATTGTAGCAATCTCACTAATGACGAGTTGTATTCCTGGCCCTGCCAAGTGTGTCAATGTGTGTGCATCCCTGTGAGCGTGTGGCTGTGTTGATACTGGCACCTGTTCATGCGTGCAGGCATGTGTACTACACCGACCGTATAGCTACCTTATCCCTGTTGCAGATGTCACTCACCATCACATATATGTTTTGAGGGCTCCTCAACATGTAACCAATGTGCTGCATCAAATAACTGCATAGAAATGTGATAGCACTACATAGTCATCAGGGGTTTGATACCCTGTGCTGGTAGGTGTGTGAAACAAACGTGCTTATGTTTTATTCTCCCACCCCTCCCTGACTTTTCTTTGCCTCTGTCTGCCTCTCTCACTCCCTCTCTGGTGGATAGGGAGACTTACACCTGCTTTGCTTAGGCAGCAGCATGTGTATTTTAAATGATGCTCATGATCAGCTGATGGTCTCTGCACGAATTGCACCCATCCTCTAGCTGATTGCATGTGGAACAGCTGTGATAACATTTCCATTGCCAATTGCATGGAAACACACTCCAATATCTAGGAACATTCTGTTGCTGTTGGGCCTTTTCATTCACTGTGAGCAGGAACTCATTATGTTGTTTGGTAAACAGCATCTCAGATGGATTGGGGATTTACCTCTAACAACATACACTGTGGAAATAGGGCAACACACAGGAGGGGGATGTGCCTGACCCGACTACAAACTGTAAGTGCTGCTATACTGCATTTGGAGTAATGTTGGTTTAACAGAGTGCGTGTGGATATGGCTGTCCTACATGTTTTAATACCTGCCATTTCAGTGCTGTTTATGAGGGAACCCCATCTGTAGAGTCATCTGCAGACTGGGCAGTGTGTGGTACCTTTTGTTTCATGTGTTACCCACAGAGCACCTATCTGTGAACTGCAGAAGGTAGTGTGAGGATTGCAGTCTGTAGATGGTGACAGCCGTGAGAGTTACTGACTTCATATCCCTCATAGAACATATCTTGCAACAAACCCTGTTACAACCTTGAATGTATGAGGTTATCCCAGCAACATGTCAATATTGCCCCTGTGTATGTGCCTCCAGCCACAACTCTGTCAACTTTTGTACATATGCCATGCAGTAAGAGGTGCATATGTGCTGTACACCATAATTAGTGACATCATATCTGATAACAAGCCAATTCGTTATCAGACTGCTACACATGTTTTGTATAGTAGAGGTTATATTTGATGACATAACCTGGACATTCTGTGGTTGTGTGTACAGTACTGAGGTCTGTGTACTTAAGGTGAATGTTGACAGTGTGTGTGTGTATTGTTAATATGTACTTTGGCCTGTGTACAGACTGTGGTAGATGTCATTGTTCTTGTTCCCATTCTATCTGATGTTACATGCTACTGCACTGTATGTTACCCTATTGGCTAACATGTTTGTAGGGCCATACACACACATGTCCCATACCACAGACATGCATCAGACCACACTGTGTAGTGGCCCAGTATAGGTAGGGTTAGTGTGTGAGTGGCACATATGAGGATGGTGTTGAACAGATAGCCCATATACTGTAATATTAAGCTAGCCTAGCATACGTGGCTGTGGCTGTGTTTACATTGGTTGTGGTTATGCACTTTCACACTGATGTAGCATACTCTGTGCTGTGACATGCCTGTAAAGCCTGCTATATATGCAGGTACATGTGCATTCCCCCATAGGAAATGTAGGCCAGTGTTGAGCCAGTCTGCCTGTAGCCTGCACAGTGCCTTGTTACATGCCTAGCAGCTTAGTGTACTTACCTAGTGAGATGTTATGTCCAGATACTTGCCAGATATACTGCTGCCAGGCCTCCCTTAACAGTCATGTATGTCATACAGAGCAGTGGGATGCTGTACAGATATATGTCAATATGTAGTGGGTAGTATGTGGCCATGGCACCTCTGTACCAGTGGTTATATTTGTGTCAGGACAGAAAGAAGTGAGTGAATGCATAACCTATGGAGCAAATGTATACCAGTCATCGCATGTTATACCCATCAACATGGCTGTTAACATCCACATTGTCAGGCTTGGTCCACATGTCTTGCACTAAGGGGTTCTGTGTATACCTCTGGACTGGCCAGAGTGTGTCAGAATGTCCACATATATTGGCCAATTTCTCTGTTGTAGTCCAAAGGAGCATTACGTGCTTGCAGTGGTACTGTACTATGATGTCCATAGGATGTCTGTCAGTAGCCAATGGCGCACATGTTAAAAGCAGATGTGACCACCCACACACACCATATCTGTGAAGACAATCCCTATTATAGTAGCAATAGTCTACAAATATACCTGCTATACACACCTGACATCCCCTTGCACTACAAAGTTTGGACTATAGGGTCTGAGGTAGGGCAACCCCCCATGTTCAGGACATATTGTGAAAATATATGTATATATAATTATACAGATATCTATATAGATATATACACATATACATATCGACATATACACATGGATATGTATATGTACATATATATATATATATATATATATATATATATATATATATATATATATATATATATTTATATACATATATATATATATATATATATATATATATATATATATATATATATATATATATATTTATATACATATAAACACCCAGATATATACATATACAGAGCAATATATGTCTACACATATACAGAGAGAGAGATACATATGCACATATACATATGGATATCTACTTATATATTGACAGTAGTAGGTATATCAGAATATATATGCATGCACATATAGTTATAGATATCTACATATATACCAACATAACTAGGCATATCTGTACACATAGGATGTGCATACATATATAGCTATGTAGACATATGTCTATATATACATATACATATATCTATATATGCATATATCTATATATATATATATATATATATATATATATATATATATATATATATATATATATTTGTACATACAATGAGATGTACACATGGCCATATATATGTAGCACTATACAGATGTGTATACAGACATATGTATGAGTATACATGTGTATGTACATGTAGACATATGTAGACCTATTATATGTATACAACCATATTCCTGTCATGAGTAAACCTCTAGGTTGTGTATACCCTCCCAGATACAGAGTGGTTAAGGCAGTTTTGAGCTGCTTTAAGTGAGATTGCGCAGTTTTGTGTGAAGCTAAGCAGTGCTGAGCTATGGGTAAACGTGCAGGCGCTTACACAGTGTAGGCATCACTTACCAGTGTGCAAATCAGCTTAGCTGTTATATTGCAGAAATGTTGATACTTGCTAAGCATGGCTTAGCCCTGGTAACCAGGACACACCACCCAGTCTGATAATATGTAATAAGTGTATGTAATGCCAAGTATAATACATGCACCTATGTGCTGTCACTACAGTAGCAAGGGGTGTGAGTGTCATGTGTAGGACACAGACATATTTGAGGCCTGTACAACACTGTTATCCATGTGAATGTGTTACATACAGGCATAATAGGCCAGGGTATGTGCTGTCACACTGGCATGTAATGTATCATGGCAGTACTACTGTTGACAATGCTAACCCAGGCAAGAGTAGAGTGCTAAATGTAGTACTGACAACAGGCACACATGCGGGCATGGCTGGACACCAAGGCATCCATGTTGTATCCCTAGTGCGTGAGCTGTGTCACAGTACATACCCCTTACTGGGTAATGATCCATCATGTGGAATGTAACTGTAGACTACCATCTGTACAGCAGATGTTAGTGAGGGCATTCAACATGTAGTTATGGCATGCATATTGTTGTCAGACGTCTATTAACACACTCATGCTACTGAATAGCTACTCGCCAAGCTGATGACTGTCAGTCCCTGTACAGATGTGCAGATGGCAGATATCCAGCTGGGTTATGTACAGGCAACCTCAGCTTGATTGACATTTACATGTCTGCCCAGCTGTGTAAGAAGTGCATATATAGGAGATGTCACCCTGTATGCACCACATGCCACGGGTACCTCCACTACACTACCAGTCAACCGAACATGCTTGGGTACAGGTCACCATCACAGACACTAACCCTGTGTTGTAATGCATGTTGCATACATGTCAACTTGATCACCTCAGTGGCCATGTGCAGGAGGCACCTGGAGGATTGTCTGATGCATGTCATTCTCACCCTGAGGGTCACAGCAGTAGTGTCTGTTGATAGATTGCCCACTGCCACCTGGCAGGTGGGAGGATACCACTATACACATAGCCCCTACACAACCCATCTCCCCTTGGACAATAGCTGGGTACACACCTATAACCACCTGCAGTGATGCACCACTGTACTGACACATGTGTACATGGTGTGTGACTGAGTACAGCAGTGTCTGTGTGTTAGCACACCTGTACTTGGGAATTTCATGAGGGCCTTCACAACCAATGCAACACCCATTGCCATAGTCAGTTGTAGCTGCTGTTGTATGGGATATTACATGTACCCTGTTAAGCTCCCCCCATATGGGCTACTTGTGCCCTGCAGTACCAGCACAACAGTGTTTTACAAATGGGTTGATAGACATGGGATACTCATTGTGGTATGGCATGTGTGTGTAGTTGTGCATGTCCATATATCTGTAGGGTACTGCATTCTGAGGTCACATACTCTTATTACAATACCCATTGTCACACAATAGTACAGACAGTGTTGTTGCTGCCCATAGGTGAGGCATGACAATGCAACACTCTACTACGTGTGTGACATGTGCATGAGATACATATCCCTGTAGTACCACTGTTGGTGTATACTATGAGTTGTATCGCAGTCACGGCCAATCTGTAATGGTGGGCATGGCAGAGTATCATCATGGGTTTCAGGGGGTACAATATCCACTGGGGGATGTGGGCACTGTGTACACTGTCATTACATCAAGGTACACCCGGTATATGTCCCATGTACCGCATTATGGTTACCTCTGACACCATCAACCATACAGGTAACTGTTACCACAATCCAAGCCAGTTATGCATGTGATGTGTGCAGCCTACCTGTAATGCATTGGACACACCATCAAGTTAGTTAGCAGCAATAGGCACTGGTATCTCAAATTTGTGTCTGGCTGTTATGAGTCTGCTAATGTGTATATGACGGTATGTCACACTACATATTGTCCAAATACATCCATTATATCCCTGATTAGCATACTGTACATGTCTGAGGATGTAACATGTAACCTGGGACACACCTCACCCTAAAAACTGTGTGGTGTATGCAATGTAAGCAATGGGCACACCGTCAAGTTAGTTAGCAGCAATAGGACCTGGTATCTCAGATGTGTGTCTGGCTGTTATGAGTCTGCTAATGTGTATATTACGGTATGTCACACTATGTATTGTCCACATACACCCATTACATCCCTGATTAGCATACTGTACATGTCTGGGGATGTTCTGCATGTAACATGTAACCTGGGACACACCTCACCCTAAACACTGTGTGTTGTGTGCAATGTAAGCCACACACTTCGGTATCACTACATAGCTAGGTAGGGGGTCTAGTCCCAGTGTTGACAAGAAACAGTGTGTGTGTATTTGGATGGGTCTACATCAGGTTGCAGGGTATACATGCCTCAGTGGGTTACCTGCCCATGTGGCACAGGCAATAACCATTTTAGTAACTGGTAACTGGTGACATGTGTTCAAATGTACCCCAGATATGTCACAGCCATGGTGTCACCATAGTGACATAACCTGTTGTGGAATATGACTGCAGACCATCCTCGTGCTGACACAGTGCACCTACAACACAAACAGATAACATTATAGGGACTGCAATCAACCAATGTTACTAACAGCTATAATGCATCATTGCTGGATGGCTATACTACCTGTCATGTATGCATTACACTTTACTCCTTACAACATGTTACACTGCAGTACTGTGGTACACTGTAGTACATTCACCGTGTGCATCAGAACCATATCAGCCTGTCCCTGCATTGATGGTATGGATAACAGGGATGTGACACTGGGATCATCATGCACAGAATGTGATGTTGGTTTGCCAGAGGCCAAGGGTAGGCCATACATTTGACACCATGTGTGTGGGTGAGGGGGTGTACTGTGGTGAGCTGGGCAAGGTGATGTGATGTTTGCAGGTATGGGGTTGCCCAGGTGTTTATGGACAGCTGCAGACCATACCTGGCAGGGTGTGCAGTTCACTGTCTCCAGCCACGGACATGTCGACTGTGCCTGCCAGGGGTTCCATGGGCATGTCCAGGTACAGGCCTCAATGTGCTACTCTCACCTGCTGATGACACATGTCCACTGGTACCAGGTCCCTCCTGGGACTGGCCAGGGCCATGTGCATGTGGCCTGCTGTGGTGTGGTGTGGTGTGGACAGCACACCCCCTGCATTGCCGAGGCTGCTACTGCCCCTTGGTGTCCTAGCATGTCCATGTTGACTGCCAGCTGTTGGTTTTGCTGGTACACATCCACGTGGGTGTCACCGCATCCTCACCACACATTGAAACATGGACACACCATGGCCGATGAGGTCCATCATCTCACCATGCCTTTTATCCCTGAGCTCGGTATAAGCATGGATGGCACCAGACAATTCATGCAGGGTGTCGCTTACAGATGGGAGAGCAGCCCTCTGCAGCCTCAAGCCCTGTCTAGTGTAATGTTCCATACGTGCCTGCACTGCCATGACAGCCTAAAACATGCACCTGCTGGTACCAGCTATGTCACCTATGCCAGGAGCATGATGTCCAGCCTCCCTACCACAAGCACCCTGGGACATCCACCTTTGTGTTTCCCTGCCAGACATTCGGCTATTCCAGCTGCAACCAGACACAGTAGGCATGGTTACCACACTTTCCTGTGTACTGCCACCAAACGCCAGCTTTCCTTCCACTATGGCCACTGGTGATTGGGTATGTGTAGGCACTGACACTGTGTGCTGGGTTGGTGTGGCTAAAAGGGTGATGTCAAATGTTGGTGCAGTGTCAGCCCCTGACAACCCCACCTGTGACTCAACAGTACCATCATCATCTTCAGTGTTTGTATGGACACCATCAGACTGCATGCTGGAAGGACCATGACTCACCTCGCCACCTGTGGGGGAAAACAATAAACGCACTTTAAAACCTGTACAGCATTGCCTAACAGTACACACACACACACACACACACACACACACACACACACACACACACACACACACACACACACACACATACACGCGCACACACACGCACACACACACACACACACACACACACACACACACACACACACACACATCCATAATACCAATCCGTCCATGGCTGTACAGACAGTCCCACGTATATGTCCATGTGATACCTCATCCTGCATCACACTTAACATACACACATTGATACCACTCCTTAACATATCAGTCCTCTAAATGCCTACACAAGCGGACATACCACAAGACCTGTTACTACATTACGTGACTGACCTGGGTGTAGTAGTTGTACATGGCCTCACTGCTGTCATTCGGTATGCACCCTCTGTATATTCAGACATCATGAGCATGGCCCCTCTATGTGTGGGCTACTATGTTCTTTCTATACATGATATCACACACTGGTGTGGCATGTGTATGTAATGCTCATATCTGCCAGATATGCTGCTCATTCAGCCTATCATGTGACAACTGTAATATATGGAGACACTCACTGATGTTGACTAGTACTTCCACAATGCATCTTTAGTGCTGCATACGTGGATTGTAGGTATCCTCCCTGCTGAATGTGATATTAAGGATGTACCTGGTGTCTGCCTTCCCTCTCGATGCCTGTTCCATACCGTGGCTATGGGGGTGTACACACCCTTCCTGATATGACGCACCCATCTGTGATCTGAATTGGGAAATCACTGCATATCTTAACAGTACATGTGCCCTATATGTGACATATGTCCTGTACTTTCACATGCAGTGCCTACGGAATGTGTTAGGTGTGTGGACACTGACTGCAATGCATACACTCTGTGCGGGCATATGCATGCTATTATGGTTTGATGCACTTCTTGTGTGTACTACAGCAGTCACTACTCCTGGCAGGGGATTATACCAGTGTGAGCCATCTGCAATTGATAGTGTATGTTCAGTCTGTCCTACATTTGTCCCCTTACTCTGCATGATTGCAAGGTCTAATCATGTGCACATCCCTTGGTGTTCGCACACTGCCTTCAGTATTGCTGTGGGGGTAGGGTTATGTCTGCCACAGGTCCTGAACCTGACTATGTGCAGATACTGCCATTCTTGGCATCCTTAGGATCCCTGCTGCAGTGCATTGGTGTGTCATGCCGACAACCCCCCATTCAGCCTTTTTGCAGATGCATGACAAGTATGCCCTACACATGTGTGTCACTTTGCAGCATCCCATACACTGAACACCACATGTTACAGCCTAGTCCCAGCTGATAATGTGGACCATTGTAATGCCATATGCCATAGTGTATCTCTGCAGCAGTTGTCATTGTCCTACAGGTATATACTCTGGTGTTGCACTGTATATGGGTGTTGTTCCAAACATGTCCCTACTGTAGGCCATGTGTCCCACCATTATGTTTCTCCCTGTGGACACATAGGTTCATAGGTTCATAGGTTCATAGATTAGTACTAAGCTAACTGCCCTTGTGAGCCATTTTAAGCTTAGCCAATTTTCCAGTGTGAGACTCAAACCCTGCACCTTGTATTTGTAAGGCAAACACCTTAACCTTTAGGCCACCCTCCCACCCTCAAATAAACAGCTTCTACGAGGCTTGAACTCAGGACCCTGTACATTATAGTCACAGTAGTTAACCACTAAGCCATCATAACAACATTTTACAATGACAGGATGTTAGTTATCATACAGGAGTCTGACATACCCTTCCAATACCCCATCATGGTCACCCCTGTGACTCCATGCATTTCACAACAACAATATGTGCACATGTACAACATGCATTCTGGGTATGTGTGTTAGATGTGTGCATGAAATATACCATCGCCATTACATGCCTGTTGTGTTGGCAAGCATCTACATAAACCATACTCACCAGCTACAGGCTGTTGCCTTGGTGGTATCCCTTAGGGACCTACATAAGAGGGTGAGAGATGCAATGTCAGTGGCCACACCTGTGGCAGTGCTAAAGGGTGGGTGCAGTAATACAATATATCAATGGTCCATTTCCACAATACTACCACATCTGGACATCTGTTTTTCACTACTAAGCAGTAACACAATATATCTATGACATGTCAGATATGCATGATTTACCCGTACCGATGCAGATGTATATGCAACAGTGGTCTACTGATGTGCCCTGGGTCCTTATCTGCACGCTCCTTGGTGGTGTGTGGTTGACACCCACCTCCACAAAGGTGTCTGGCAGTTGGTGGCTGGCCAGATGGGCAGGTGCCATGAGGCTGGCCAGGAGCTCCTCTTCACGTGTCGGGGGGGTGGATGGCATGCCCCCCTCTGTGGTGAGGTGATCCCTCTGGACTGCAGCAGCACACTAATGGGTATTGTGAAGCAGGTCAGTACAATGATGCTGGACCTGCTCATAACTGCAGTTGTGCAGTCCGACATCATTGACCCCATGGACTAGGTAGTTCCACAAGGCGGTCCGCTCCTGCTGGTCATGGGCATACCTGCTAAATAGCACTGGGTAGTGCTGGATTGTGTATGTCATGAGCACTTCAGATTCAGCTGCTGAATAAGTAAGCAAATGTACATGTGACATCTTGACTGAAAGACATAAAGATGGAAGCAGGTCTGAGCAACTCATACAGCAAGATTACTACAGTTAGTGCTACATGTCTCTGTCACCCCCCCCCCCACCATATTAGCTTCAACATACTGTACACGCAACCCATTAGGTATGGCTACAGCTTACCTACCAGTGGGACATATATTGTATTGTACCACACTTTCTGCTATGTGATTGTAGCCATGTTTCCTGTGTGGACACTATCATTGCTGGCCTGTTACAGACTATTCACCTGCATGCCATTCTCATGGCCACTATGGTTCCATATATGCCTGTGGTATGGCTGCTTTGTTATTGCTGCACATCTGACATTCTGTGTTATTGGGAATATCTATGCATGCTGTTGGACATTTTCCGGTATTTTGTAGACTATTACTGCCAACATATGTTATATAACAGTGACACAGTAACATGTATATGTACTATTGGCCAGTATAACCACCTCTCTAAACCCATCTTCCCATGTTACGTGGCCACATCACATGTGTATCCCAACCTGGAGCCTCCTCATGTACTGGTCCAGCAATACCATCCGGTGGAATCAACCCAGGCAATGTTCTCTTCCCCCTTGGGGGCACACACAGACATGTTCCTGTTCCCTGAGGTCAGGTCCAGGGTCTGTTCCATAAGGGGCTTCACAGACACATGTGGGATGTGCGACATCACTCTGAGGCACTCAATACACATTCACAGGGCCAACATGCTCCTCCTGCTCAGCCTCCAGGCCAGGCACCTTCAGGACGTGGACTGCTGTTGTGAGTAGCAGTGAGTGGGAGGCTGGTTCCCATTGTGCCCATATTGGAGCCCATGGGGCATCCACATCACAGACCACATATACCATCCAGGGTGTTTACCCACAACATGTGTCACATACCACCCCTGTAGACTGCCCTCTATATATATCAACCCTGACCACCTCCACAACCATGCCTGCCATACTTCCCCATATTCCCATTCCATACTTCACAGACGAGAGCAATGTAGTCCCAACAAGGGACTTACATGTGACATAACCATCCATGTTGCACACACTGCCAGCTGTAGATATCTGTGTGTATCGCTATGTGTGCTGTTGCCTTGCACATAGCATGCATCACTGTGGTAGTAATATAGGGGACATGTATTTACATACATATATGTTTGTGTGTGTGTTTGTATATATAGACGTGCATATCAGTAAATATCTATATATGTGTAGATATATGTGATGTTGTATATATGTGCTCATATATATGTCTACACATGGATATCTGTATATTTGTGGACATACATGATATATATATATATATATATATATATATATATATATATATATATATATATATATATATATGTGGGGCACATTCAGACAACAAATTCACAATCTCACAACACCTTCCTGCACAGCTGCACTGTTATGCCTTGCTACAACACAGGCAGGTGCCACATATGTACACAGCCTGACATTAGGGGGGTATATGTAGGACCAGATTGCAGGTAACCCTATTACACACCTATGGCATTCCTGCATGCTACATTACAGATTAACCTGAGTACCCTGCAAGGGGTGGGCTGTTGGTCCCATGTGTCCATCATAATGGCATTACTTCCACCACCAGCTATTGACCACATAATATACATACTTCCCATTACACAACATACATTATGATGGCTTACATCCTGTCAGTCAGTGCTGATCTGCACAGTTGATGGCAATGGCCCACTACCCACATGGACAGACACTATTGTCCATAGCAGTTGTTCAGTTGAACATCATTACAACAACACCTGTTGGCACCTATAAATCATTCCACATCATCTATCCCATTATTATGGACCAGGTACAACATTCAGTTACATGCATATATACTTCACATACCTGTTGTGGGAATGATGTTAGTTCTGGATGGTTTGCTGGAGGTTATAATAGTTTTTTTTTTCCCTTTGGCTTTTACTTTGCCTTTGCCTTAGGCTTTTGTTTTTGTTTCTCTCTCTCTCTCTCTCTCTCCCTCGGTCTCTCTTCAGTAAATGGATTGAGCTGCTTTGAATAGATTGCAGCATGGCTTTAGGAGGTGATGCACATGATCAGATGATGGCCTCTGTACCGATCAGTGTCCTCCACTAGCTACCTGCATGCAGCTTGCTGTGTAGTACTTCCAATTACCACTGTCATGGCAACCACCTACTATAAATCCCTACATCATGTGGGCATGGTCTCTTTACCTTTCCTGTGTGATGGACATCCTTTCTGTGTGTGGGCATCAGTGTTATAGACAGCAGGTAGCAATACCTCTTACAGGAGAACCTGCACACTCAGGCCAGCTACATATTTGTAGGAGGTTCCAGAACTACAGACAGAGTGTGAGTAGAGTTGTGGTATGTATTGTATAGTACTGGTGTTACAGGGTTTGTGTGTACATACTAGTTTACCTTGAAATGTAGTCTGTCTGCATAGCTCTCAACTGTGGGCCTATCCTCGATGCCAAAGGTGCGCCTATTATGTTGCTTCTGTCCACCACACAGGTCTTGTGTCAGATATTTCACTGGCAGTGTGTTTGTTGAGTGCTATCAGTACATGGCTACATCCATTTATGTTTCTAACTTCAAATCCCTGACTAAGGGTATGTTACAGACTCTCCTGTAACACCAGTGATTTGCTTAGTGTATGACAACAGTTTTCCACATATGGGCCTGTGTTCCAGCCTCTGTCCTCCACCTACATACCAGGCTTTACACATATGACAAGCTGTCAGGGGTTGTTCTGTAGTGGGCTGTGAGTATGTCATGCTGCCATTCCTGCCATCAATCCACTGTTGTTGTATCCCCCACACATACGGTGGGGCTGGGGCCATATATGTGTGGGCTTCACCTACACAATACATGTGGTGTGCCCTTATGCACTCCAGAGGCCAGTTTATATAACAGTGGTATATGGCCCTGTATTATTGAGTCTAGGGTGGTGCACCAAAACTAACCTAGGCTGCTACAGCATGTGGGGGTATCAGGGGTAAGCTGCCTTAAAGTATCTGGATGTACATTACTATACAATTCACCTAAAATTAAATTAATTAAATAAATTGGGTAAATGCAGGCCTACTGCCTCCTACCATACAGACTGTTCTGTTTGTCAGTGTGCTTGTGATGGTGTCAGTTATGCCTTGTTATGTAACAGTTATATCCCATTGTGTCAACTGAGGTCTTTACCCCCTAGGGATTGTGTACAGAGTGTAAATAGAGGCTGCTGAACTATACATCTGCATTACTTACATTGCTTGGTATCCTGTGGCCCAGTCTGTCTTTACTATTATAATACTTGAAGGCCTCGGCCTGGACAGCAACATTTGTAAGCCTTTCCAGACTACTGTATTAGTATAACTGTTTCACAGTTGCATTACTCTGTTTATATGGATGTCAGTGTTTAAACAGCTATATGACATGGCATATACAACTGTAATAGTACACAAATAAAGCTTTCCCATTTATGCAAACCTGTGTGTGGTGTTTATCCTCTGACCTCTCTGTGGGTATATGTTGCAGGCAGTGATTGTCATTTGTATGGGTGGCTCATACAGGGTCCAGTTGTTAAGGTGTTAACTGTAGACATAGTGGCTGTTCCATATTGTGTGCACATTCTACATATGTATCTTACTATACATATCTCTATATCTGCATATATGTGTATGTGTATATGTATCCTAGGGATGTTGATAGCTTCCACATTGTACATTCCCTATGGGAGCCAGACTGTACTGCATGATCTGTTACTGATACCAGCCTGACATAATACATGTGGGATGGAGTACTGTTAACATCTTGTGCCCATGTAGTGTCAGGTCCTGGTTATGGGATCTGTAATAGTCGGTAGTGTATTGCAGGGCAGACGTGTTTGGATGTGGGGGGGGTATACCTATTCATACAAGACATATGTTGTTTGGGGCCTCTTGACCCCATTAACGATGCATGTGGACATATATGTTTTTGTTATGTTCCCATTGTTATCTACAGATGTATGTCCATATATACTTATACAGATATCTATATCTGCTTACATAAATATATATATATATATATATATATATATATATATATATATATATATATATATATATATATATATATATATATATATATATATATATATATATATATATATATATATATATATATATATATATATATATATATATATATATAGATGTATGCATTTGTATATATATATATATATATATATATATATATATATATATATATATATATATATATATATATATATATATATATATATATATATATATATATATATATATATATATATATATATATATATATATATATATATACATATAGATGTAGACATATATATCTATAGATGTATGCATTTGTATGTATATATATATATATATATATATATATATATATATATATATATATATATATATATATATATATATGTATTTTATATATATATATATATATATATATATATATATATATATATATATATATATATATATATATATATATATATATATATATATATATATATATATATATATATATATATATATCTACATATACATCTACATGTTGGAATACATTCCCTGTATTGTTGAATGACTGGGCTGGATGATATGTTTGTGAAAACATCAGAGTTTGTATATGTGACATAGCTTAGTGGTAAATCACTTTGGCTGTGGATAGTGGTGTGCAGGGTCCTGGGTTCAAGATTTTGCAGAGGCTGTTTATTTTGTTGCTGGACAGTACAAGGGTCATTGGATACAGAGTGATTAAGGCACTTTTGAGCATTTGTAAGCGGGTTTGCATGAGGGTAAGCAATGCTAACCTCTGGTTACATATGCTTAAAGAGAGTTAGCTTCAATATTGCTTAACCTGTGTGCGCATTGCTTACCCCTGCGTAAACATCCTTAAACGCACTTACTACTGCTTATATATGCTCACTACTTCTTATTGGTGCTTATACCTGCTTACTAGGGCTTTACTCATTATGACACTAACACCTCACATGTGAATTTACTACAGTACTTCAGTTCATAAATATATGTTATTTAAGCAATAACCAACGATGTGGTGTGGTATATTGAAGATTTACCCACGGTTGGTGCGGTTTAATCATGAGGGTGAATCGCAATTGATTAAACAAAGCCAAATGTGGGTAAATCTTCAATAAACCACAACCACGGAGTCGGTTATTGCTATTATACAATGACATTGTTTAAGGAAAAAAAAACTTACTTTTCTTAAATAATGTCTTTGTATAACAGCGGATTGTTGTTCTTCCATTGGTTGTGATATACTGATTCTGCTTTTTGATGTACTGCACATGAGTATGGAACTTGCATTCCCACGCATACCCAGTACATCAAGGCTTTGAAATGGATGTAATGAAGAAAAGAAAGTCTCTGTTGCTCTGTTTTCTCTATTTTTTTTATTGTACAAAAAAAAAGATTTGGGAGCAGTTTATACCAATGGAAAAAAGTCCGGGCGACCGGACCTTTTTCTGTTGGTATATTGTGAGATTTACAATGGGCACGCTGGTTGGGCTGGCCAATCAGCATGCTCATTTTAGAATATTAATAGGGAGGAATTTAGTGGATTATGCAACAAACATATTGGTCATAACATGCTTTGCCAGGGAAAATGGAATGTGCTGCAGTGGGACTCGAACCGGAAATGCCTGCTCGTAAGACGAATGCTTTGCCCACTACATTATTGCTATGCTGCTTCATTTACATATATCTTCCTTGTTATCCTCTTCAGCCATTTAAGCTGCATTAACCGTAGCTAAGCGTTGGGCACACCCGCACACTTACAGTTAGCTTTTATCGGAGTTTTAAAAAAATAAAAGGGTTTGTTCATTTTATTTCTATACACTTGCTGTTGTACACAGGGGGGTTATTGGTGAGGATATGCAGACACCTATGAGCAGTCTCATTCATTTGTTAGCCCTTTTCAGCTGTTCTTCATTGCAGGGGCATTTGTATTCTGAGAGCTCTGCTTTCAGACATGCCCCCTGCAGTTTTACGTGCTCCGTGTAAGATTAGGAGCTCAGGCAGCTAGCCTCATTACTATGCATGGCACACTGTCGTCCTGCTCCTAAAGGGCCTCTTCTGTGCAGGACTAAGCTAGTCCTGCATGGAAGATTAGTAAATCCGGGGGAGTGTCTTGTTTCTTTCATGACAGAATAGAAAAATTCCATTTTAATAATCAGATAACTCAAAAGCAGGAGAGTTTGAAAGTAAAGTATTTAACTGGACAAAGGCTTGTTCATGATGCTCCTGACAGGGTAAGGGCTCAGGGATATCTTTCTTTAATAATCCGTTAATAATTCTTACAAAAGCTTTATTACTTCCACATAATTTTACATCTATCTATCCATCTATCTATCTATCTATCTATCTATCTATCTATCTATCTATCTATCTATCTATCTATCTATCGATCTTACTGTATCTGTCTATCTATCTTTGTTTACCAGGAAAGTCTGACTGGGTAATATCCATTTTCAGAGGAGGCCTGAGGAGAAAATCTCCATCTGCTTACATTGCATTGTTATAAGTTCCAGTCAAACACAGAATACTTACATTTCTATTTACATTTATAGACAAACAGAAGTTACATTTCCATTTCCATTTAAACACAAGCAGTAATTACACTTCTATTTACATTTATACACAAACAGTAGTTGCCTTTATACATATGCATTCTAAGTTTTTACAGCGGTGGGAATTACTAAAGAAAAAACACAGATACAACTTAATTAATTGTACAGGCAGCAATTATGTATAAAATTGTTTTGTCATTTCAGTCAGAAGTTGAGAATATTATGTTTAAGGAGAGTATTTGGACAGTATTGTACAGTAAAAACCTGCGGTGTAGTGAAAATACCTTGGTTTATTTTGGGAGTTTTTTTCCTATTGGAGTTTTTCTGGTGTTTTATTTGTTGTAGTATTGTAGAGTGAAAAACTTTTAACCATGTGGTGAGCATGTACAGAACCAGGATTGGTTAAATTGTTATTTAAGCAGTGGATTAAAACTACTGAATTTGTTGGAGTTTTATTTGTCTGGGGATACTATTCCAGATATTAGCAATGAAGTGGGAGCAGAGAGAGTCTCCTGCAACATTATTTGACTTATTTGTAAGTAATAAAAATTTTTCATTAGAACAAAAGTCCGTCACTGGACAATAGAGTAGTAATAATAAGTTTTGCAGTGCTGTAGTCAGTTGTGAATATGTTACACAGTTGTGCAGTTCAAGACAGTTTAATTGCTTTAAGGTAAGATAATGGTGGGTTCTATGAGGGAGACTGGTGGCACATTAAGATATTTTGATGTAGCAGGAGGCAAGCTTCTTTCTTCGAGTATTGTTTATTTTTGTTAGGATAGGAGCAGCATACAAGAGAGTTGGCAGTAAGAAGGTGGTGGGTAGAGTCTTCCTTGCAGTATCTGTAAGGAATCCATTGATCCTATAAAGGAAGCCTAGTTTCTGGTATGTCAGTTTTATGGTGTGCAGTATATGGTGGCCATATATTAGATTGCCATCTGTTATAATGCCTAGAAGTTTACTTTCAGTTACAGTTTCAATGACAGTATTATTTCTTGACTTTATGGTAAAAGATTGCTTTTGATTTTGGTAACATTTTGAGGTGAAAAGCATTAACTCAGTTTTCTTGCAGTTGAGTAGTAGGTTTGATTCTTTCAGCCAGGTTTCTACAGAGGAAAAAGAGTTTTGGGTAAAGTCTTGGAGCTTATTTATTGTTGAGGCTGCACATATTAATGCTTAGCCATCTGCATACTGGACTAAACCAGCATGGTGAATGGAGGTGTGGTGGTCATTAATAAATATATTAAATAGTAGAGGACCCAGGATAGAGCCCTGAGGGATGCCTGTAGTAACTGGTTGAAAGGATGAGTAGGTTTATTGCCATTTAATGGCTTCCTATCTTCCAGATGAGTAACTAAGGAACCACAACAAGGAGTATTGTGAAACTCCATTGAGCAGATTAGAACAAGCAGTGCTGGTGCAAGACAGTTTCAAATACCTCTGACAACTCTAAGAACATGGTAGACACAAGCAGATCATCATTTCTACATCGGTTTGTTATATTGGTAAAATGCAGTAGAGCTGTAGTGATGCTGTGCTGGGGCCTAAAGCCATGTTGTGTTGGTTATTTGAGGTTACATATTGCATCAGCTGCATATGGCTGCGTCTCTCTGATATTTCTGAGAGGGGAGAGAATTGCTATTGTTCTGTAGTTATTAAACTCAGTAGATGTGCCACCTTTGTGTAGTGGTATGACATAGAATTTTTTCCACAGTGATGGGGCGTATCTTTCTGCTATGGACCTATTAATTAGTATGGGCACAGGAAAACTGTGACTTCTACAGATATTTTTAGATTGTCTGATGGTAGTTGGTTTGCAGCTACAGAAGCAGTTTTTAGTGTAAGGAGCAACTTCCTTACTAGTGAGGTAGGTACTGGACTAAACTGAAGAGCTGTGGGTGGTTTTGATTGGACAGGACTAGAGTGAGGGGGAAGATGTGTTAGTGTCTAAGAGAGATAATATTGATTGTATAAAGTAGGAATTAAACTGTGTTGGGATATAGTCTGTTATATTGACTGTTTTTGGAGAGTGACTAGTGTTCTTGCCAGGGTGGAGTAGTTTATTTAGTGATGATCAAAAAAGTTTTGGGTTGTCTGTACATCTATCTTGCAAATTGGTATAGTATCTGCTTATCCTGCTTGACATAGGGTTTTGCAATGTTTCTAAATTGTCTGAATTGCTGGAGTGCATTTTGAGTTCTATGTTTATACCAGTTTTTTCAGGCTTTATCCCTTTTTATCATGATTTTTTTGTTTCCTTTGTCAGCCATGGTATGGGGATGGACATTTTATCTTTTATTATGTACTAGTGCTAGATTATTTAATGTCTATAAGAATATGTTATAAAAGTATTCTACAGCAGTATCTAGCAGAATTGTTCTAAGTACATTCCAGGTATACTTTCTTAGTGTTTCATTAAAAATATCTTTGCTGAAATTTGTTGTATTTTGTATGTGATTATAGACAATTTGTTTATCTAGGCTATGGTGAGTTCTGATAGCATATGTTGGTATGTTATGCTATCTGAGAGACAGCCTACTTTTGTACGGTTGCCTGGTTTGTTTGTAAGAATCCAATCTAATGTTGAGTGTCTCCCTGAAGTTTTATTGATTTTAGTAAGTGAGGTTATTAATAGCCTGAAGTTGTGCAAGTTTATGGATTCAGTAGGGTTAGTGGAATTTATGAGCTGCCAGTCTATTTTTAAGTCTCCAAGTATTATAGTTCATGATTAATTTGTTGGGATATCCAGTACAGGATCAACAGTATTCCCTGATGGCATATAAATTCCTGTTAAACATATAGTTTTCCTATTATTTACTTTTAGGACTATTATCAGTAGTTCAGCATTGTTAAATTTAGGCGTTTCCTGTGGAAGTAAGGTGATTGTTAGGAAACTTATATAGAAGATTGCTGCACCACCTGCATGCTTGTTTTGTTTGTTACACCAGAGTATATTGTATCCTGGGGGGGGGGGTGATCTCATTATCCTTTATTTTTTAACAAAGTTACAGTTGCTATGACTACATCAGCTGAGTATGTGACAAGATAAGCATGCATGTCCGGGATTTTATTGCACATACTTCTTAGGTTCATATTTAGTAATGTGAGTTTGGGTTCTGTTTTTTGCTGAGATGTAGTAGGTGAATGGTCTATTTCAAGGTTGGAATTGATGGTTTTATGAACAGTGGGACCAGGGTTGGGGTGAATATCTCTGCTAATTTTTTGAAATGTTATTTTACACAGGGAAGAGTGTAGTAAGTTATATTTTGGTCATGGTTTGAAATTTGATCATAAATTTGGATGCTTAGTTTTAGGATATTTATAGAAAAATAAATTAGATGTGGTTTGTTTGTAGAGATAGGATATTATGGAGAAAGACAGGTTGGGTAGATGCTGATATTCTTTGTGAGTATTGGTTGAAGTCCTAGGTATTTGAAGGAGGTGGATTTGATAATTGTTGATAAAGGCTAGTAGAGTGAAGAGAAATACTAAAATAATCTGACTTAGGAGCATCGTATTTAATTTGGGATTTATCTTTGTTGTAAATTAGGAAAAATGTTAGAAGGGTAGTGAGTTAATTTTAGAGATGCAATTTGATGATTATAGGAGGCAAGGATTAAGAAAATTTGTGAGAGAGTCTTGGGTGTAATCTAGAGTGGGTGTTAATAGTGGGAGTAATTTTATTCTCCAACTGGAGGGAACTGATGCTGTTGGATAGAGGAATATGTGGGTGGTGCTGTGGAAGTATAAATTTAAAGTAAGAAGAGTGGGTGAGATTTGGATGTAGGGTAGGGGAACAGACTAAGCCTGAATCTTAGTGAGGAAATCCATTGTTGACAGTAATCAGTCAGAAACAGTAAGTCCTAGAAAAGCCTGCATTTGTTTTAACATTGTAAGGAGTGGCGCAGCATGAATAGCAATAATGTGTGAGGGGTGGTGCAGCTTGAATACCAGTAATGTATGAGCATTGCTGCCATTTGAATAGCAGTAATGTGTGAGGGGTGGTTCATCTTGAATAGCAGTAATGTGTGATGGGTGGTGCAGCTTGAATAGCAATAATGTGTAATCAGTGGTGCAGCTTGAATAGCAGTAATGTGTGAGGGCTGGTGCAGTTTGAATAGCAGTAACTTGTGAGGGGTGATACAGTTTGAATAGCAGCAATGTGTGAAGGGTGGTGCAGCTTGAATAGCAGTAATGCATGAGGGGTGGTGCATCTTGAATAGCAGTAATGTGTAAAGGGTGATGCAACTTGAATAGTAGTAATGTGTGAGGGTAAAATTTATGAAAACTCTACTGAAATAAAATGCCCAAAATATTCAACTTGTGGTTTCCTGAACTGCAATTTTGCATTACTAACTTTGAATCCCAGTTCTGCTAACTTTGTCAAAAGAAAATAAATCTCATTGGCAGCTAGAGTAAGAACTGAAGGTAAAAGTAAATCATTCAGATATTGAATTAAGCTTGACCTACACAGAAGTTACATGTTATTTTTTTTTTGTTTCTCTTGAAAAAAGGGTAGGTGAATCTACATATCCTTGAGGTAATCTTGTCCATGAATATTGTTGTCCTTGGTATGTAAAGGCAAACAAGTACTGAGTGTCTGGGTGAATAGGGATAGCAAAAAAGCAGAAGAAATATCCTATGCTGAAAAGGTGGCAGCTGTCAGTGGGATAGAACTTAGTAGAATTGCTGGGTTAGATACTATAGGAAAAGTTGTCACGACTACCTCATTAACTGATCTTAAATCTTGTACAAACCTACATGTGTTTTTGCCTTTTTTATTGGCAAAATAGGCATATTACATGGGATTCTAGTAATGCAGAATAATGCAGAAATAACAGGTTCAATTCCATTCTCTGCCACTGTTGATAAAGGGCAATGAACTACTATTGGTAGAGAGTCCTAAAGCAAACTCTAATTGGCTCTGCATGTTTTATGAGCCCTACCTTATTGTTATGGGTAGTCTATGAATGATTTAGTACCTGGTTCCCCATGAACATGCAGTGCATTGCTGGAGAGAAGTGGCCCCCTTCCATCCACACTCTGATCCAGTGACGAGGGCACTCTTCACCAACCTTGCAGCTGGCTATCACTGGCCAACCAGAGATCCACAATACTGCAGTATTGCTAAGTTTAGGCAGGATTATGACTTAGAGGTGTTCAGTCATAATCCCACAGATAGTAACTTCCACACCATTGGCTCCTCAGCCAAGCAAATACACCAAATGTCTGAACATGCGGTTCCTGTCATACTGAGAAAGATTACTATCGCATCAGTAGGGTAAAACTAACCTGTTTCATGATGGGCAGGATCGAACGCAGGACTGGTTAAGAAGAGGCGAATTCAAACCAAAAGCTGAAAAGGTTAATCTTGGTGGCCTACAATAGTGGGATATGAACAAGTTGGTTTGCAAAGTCCATTGAATATGTGGGAGAAACAGACAAATGTAGATTTTGTAAAACAGAATTGGAAACAGTCGCACACCTTGTTGCTGGTTGTGACATACTAATGGCAGGAGGACTGTATACTGAAAGGCATAATAATGTGGCAAAACTGTTGTACTGGGGATTGTGCAAACATTAAAATATTGAAGTAGCTGGAAAACACTGGAAACATGAGCCACAAAGCATCATAGAAAATGATGACGTCTACATCACATGGGCTCACACTTTACCAACAGTTCAAATGATAGATGCGAGAAATCCAGATATAGTAGTCCATGAAAGAAGACAAAAGCAGCATTGATCATTGAAATCACTACACCCAGTGACTACAGTGTCTTGCATACAGAGAGACACAAAGTCATAAAATATCAGGATTTGCAGGCTGAAATGAGAGAAATGTGGAAGAAAGACACACAGTTCCAGTAGTAGTAGGAGCAAAGGGTGTGATGCCTGTGCACTGGCCCAGCAATCAAGGAGCCTCAATCCTCACCACTAACACCACTGAGGGGCGTCCATATAGGGAAAGGATAATAAATACACACACAGTAAAGTACAATTTCCCTTAAGAGCACACAGAGATCACAATCTGGGGCTGGTTTCTCCCTTTCTCTCCAGGTCCCCAATAAGACTCCCCACTGGCACAGCTATAGGGTCCAGATCTCAGTCTAGTGGGCAAGCTAAAACCTCCAGCACCCTCTCTGTCCAACCAGTGTTTTGTGTCCCTGCCCAAGTAACTGACACACACACACTTTGAGATAAGAATTATATACAACCACACAGACACTCCTGGGGAAGGCTGGTATAGGTTCTCCAGCTGTGCCCCTTTTACTCAGACTATATGGTAGTACTGCTTGCCACCACCCACTAATATTTATCAGCTACTCAAAGGCCCTTATGAAGGGTGTCCGATTATTACTGTGCAATATTATTATCCAACTGGTAAGTGCAACTAAACAGTCAAGAGTTATTTGGAGTGACTTGGTACAGTATCACTATATACATGCAGTATACTTTAGAGCTTATATTATCTCTACACAAAACAGCCACAGTTGAAAGGTTTAAAAATATTTAATAATAAATAATAAAAACACAAGACGATGCTTCTTACTACACAGTGCTAGTCAAGAGTTCAGAGATCACAGATAAATACTTAAAATAATACCGTAGAAAAGTTCTGACATCACAGAAAAACAAAGTAGTCTAATCTTCCTATTTCCTAGTTATATCTAAGAGACTCACTAAAGTCTTAGACCCTACTTACATCTAGACACAGGCAGTGCTTAGTTGGATTTTCTCAAGACAAATGCTCTCATGCCCTCATTCTTTTCTGTCCTTAAATTGATAACACAGTACCACTGATTCATTTCAGATTACATAATTTCTTTCTGGTTCCCAGTCTAACAGACTCTCAGAGGTTAATAGCCCCTTTGATCTTGCAGCTGGTCAGGAATCAGAACAATAAATGAAATTATACATGCAAATTCTAGCCATTAACTCTGGCCTCAAAACAATAGGCAGAATTCCTTCTTCCAGAAATATCAACTCTGAAATTTTGACATCAAAGACAGTCATAAAATGCTTGACTTAGCTTTCTTACAGCAGAGTGCACTGTTGTTCCATTTTTGCAGTTCAATATCCAATGCAGTCTTTACACATTTAAGAGAACAAGCCCGTGGCTTACATTAATACTTACAAATGACAGAATTATCTACAAAATTTTATTTGAATAGGCTGGCAGCCTTTAGCTATCTTCACACATCTCCCCCACTGGAGAACTCAAGCTAGTTTTTCAAGTGACCCTTGAGAAACATGGCTTGAGAGGGTTAGGTCTATCTGCGTATACCTTACTCCATTCCCTGTCTTGACAACCCATCTGCATTGACATTGCTAATCCCACTGTGGTGCTACACTGACATATATGCTTGCAACCCTAGGCTCCACCTTAGCAACTTGGCATTTTGCTGGCTGGCTCTGTGTAACCATGTTAGGAGGTTGTTATCTCTCACTAGAGTGAATTTTCTTCCATACAGATAAGGCTGAAGTTTCTGCAATGGCCACACTATGGCTAGACATTCCTTTTCTACAGCTGCATATCATTTCTCCCTGGGTTGGAGCCTATGACTGAGATAAACCACTGGGCACTCTTCTCCCTCTGAAGAAATCTGGCTAAGTACAGCCCTCACCCCATGGTTTGAAGCATCTATCTACACAACAAATTATTTGCTGTAATCTGGACTGGCTAACACAGGGGGTCCTCCCAAAGCTTTTTTAAGCTTTTGTAATGCCTGCTCACATGCTGTGGTCCATACTACCTTATCTGGCCTGTTCTTCCCTGTCAGGTCTATGAGGGGAGAAGCTATGGTACTATAACTGGGGACAAACATTCTGTAGTACCCTGCTATCCCTAAGAATGCCCACACCTGCTTTTTGGTAACAGGTGCAGGCCATGCCTGAATGGCTTCTACTTTGGCAGGTTCTGACCAGAGCTTACCACTCCCCACTCTATGTCCCAGGAAGGAGACCTTTGCCATACCCACCTGACATTTGCTCGGCTTAATGGTCAACCCTGCCCTCTGTAGTCATCCCAGCACATCCCTGACATGTTGAAGGTGCTCTTGCCAGGAATGGCTGAAGATGGCAATATCATCTAGGTTAGCAAGGGTAAACACTCCTGCTTCTGCTAGGATATGATCTACAAGCCTCTGGAAAGTTGCTGGGGCATTCTTCATCTCAAAGGGCATCTTTGTAAACTCATACAAGCAATAAGGAATCACAAAGGCTGACTTCTCTTTAGCACTGGGAGTCAAGGGCACCTGCCAGTAATCCTTGATAAGATCAATGGTTGTAAGATATTTAGCCCCACCCAGCTGTTCTAGGGCCTCATCTGTCCTAGGCATAGAGTAAGCATCTGACTCTGTGTGACTATTTAATTTTCTGTAGTCCACACAGAACCTGGTGCTGCCATGCTTCCTTGGCACCAGCACCACTGGGGAAGCCCAGGGACTGTCGGACTCTTGCATCACCCCTAGTTCCAACATCTCCTGTATCTCCTCTCTCAGAGTCTGTTTGACTCTCTCAGACACCCTATAAGGGGCCTGCCTAACAGGCCTTTGGGATCCTGTATCCACCTGGTGCTGCACCAGGTGGGTGTACCCTGGTTTTCCAATGAACATGTCCCCAAACTCCTGCAACACTGCTCGGATTTCTTGAACATGGGTAGGAGATAGCTACTGGGACATTGCTACCCCTTCCACTAAGGGCCTCACTAAGGAGATCAGTCACCAGATCTCCCTCAGACTCCTCCTGCAGTCCACTTCAAATGCGCAGCACAAGGGCCTCCCTATCATGATAATGTTTCATCATGTTAACATGGTATGATTTTTCCCCCTGCCTCCTCCCTAGCAGTTCCACTATGTAGTTAATATCACCTACCTTTCTTATCACATTGTAGGGTCCCTCCCAAGCTGCTTGCAGCTTATTGCATCTGACAGGAACAAGAACCATTACCTGCTGCCCTATAGAGTACTCTCTAGCTCATGCATTCCTGTCATACCACACCTTCTTCTCTTATTTGGCTTCTGACAGGTTCTCCTGGGCCAAGCCCATGAGTTCCCTGAGCCTTGTCCTGAGGTTTAGGACATATGCCACAACAGACTCCTTGTGAGGTTCACACTCACCTTCCCACTTATCACAAATTAAATCTAGAGGGCCCCTCACCCTATGACCATACAGCAACTCAAAGGGTGAAAGACCTGTGGATTCCTGGGGAACCTCTCTGTAAGCAAACAACAGATGGGGCAAATATTTCTCCCACTCCCTCTTAAACTGGTCTGCAAATGTCTGTAGCATGGACTTGGTTGTAGAGTTTAACTTCTCAACAAGACCATTAGTCTGGGGATGGTAGGGGGTTCTCTCCAGGTGCTTCACCCCACTGGACTTCCACAGACAAGCCAGACTGTCAGTCAGTATTTCCTTTGGGAAACCTACCCTGCTGAAAATCTCTAACAAAGCATTTGCCACCTTTTCTGCCTCAGTGGAGGACAGAGTCACTGCCCCAGGGTATTGTGCATCATAATCCACTACCACTAGGATATACTTTTCCTTGTGGAACTTGGGGTACTCAAAGGCCCCATAATATCCATAGCTACCCTCTGAAATGTTTCCTCAATCACAGGCAAAGGCATCAACGGAGCTCTCACCTTGTCTCCTGCCTTGCCTATGTTTTGGCACTGCTCACAGGTCCTGAAGTACCCTGTTACATCTCTGGAAATTTCAAGCCACATATGTCTCTTTGTACATTTTATGCCCATATGACCTGCAAAGGGAATATCATGGGCTATGGCTACAAGCTCCAGATGGTAGGCTCTAGGCACTACCATCTGCTGTACCCTCTCACCTTCTAGCCCTCCCTCAGGGGTCCACTCTCTAAACAGTAACGCTTTGTCCCAATATACAGATTCCCCCTTCCCTTGAGAATCAGGTGCCTCCCTAGCTACCTGCCTCAGGCCTTGCAATGTAGAGTCTGATAGCTGAGCCTGTCTCAACTCTCTCTTTGTAACGCTTCCCAGCTCCCATTCCACAGGAAGTCTGGCATTCTCTGACAGTGATGCCTCACTGTCAGGCTGGGTACTACTACCCACCTCTACCTTTGCAATCACTCTGTCCATGGGAACATTATTACTCACAAGCACTGTGACTCACGTTCGGTCTCACTGTTACAGAGTAGCTCCCTCCCTGAAGTAACCACCTCACCAGTCCTGGCTGCAAGTATGCAGTCTGTCTGGGTCTCCCCCAGGCTAAAAGACCCACATGCTTGTCTCCTAGCCTGACTGTGTGGCACATGGTACTGCCTCATCCAAATCCTTCCCTATCAGGGCATCTGCAGGATGGTAGGGCAGTACTCTTGTTGCCTCAAGACAGCCTACTATTGGCATTTTGTCTTTGCCACTTACTGGGCTTTCTCACCTTTTGTTCCCCACCTTGCCTCCATGGACATCTGCATGCCACGTGACCCCGTTGGTTGCATTCAAAACATTTAACCCTAGGTCCTGGACATGTACCTGGACTAGTGGCTTCCCCTGCTACTGGCATATTATTTTGTTGGGGCAGTCTGTGCTGCCCACCATGGGTTCCTTTATACCCATGAGTAGAACTAGGGGTCCCTTTTCTGTGTTGGGATGTCCTGCTTGCTAGGTATAAGTCTCCCTTCTTACCCAACTCATCTGAAGTAGTACATTGTCTTTCACCTAACCAGATCCTCATGTCCTCAGGCAAAGTGCTAAGGGCTTGTTCCCTCATCAAAAGGTCTGCCAGCCCTTCAAAAGTGAGGACCTGACATCCACTCACCCACCCATGAAAATAAGTGCTCGGTTCAGCAACATATTCACACACACTTTCATCTGCCTTGCGTCTATGCTCACAAAACATTTTCCTATACGTTTCAGGTGTTAGCTTAAACAGATCTAACAAGTGATTCTTAACAACAGTATAATCAAAACATGGAACATCAGACATTTTGGACAGCACAGTTACAGCTTTACCATGGAGTAAGGGGGTCAGGAACCGTACCCAGAGACTTTGGTTAACATCATACTGTTTACATACTCTCTTAAACATATGACTGAAACTATCAAATCATTCCCCTCTTTAAACTGAGGAAGAAATTTACTGACCTTTTGTGCTACTGGGGTCCAGTTACTCCCTTCCTCATTACCTCCATGACTCTAGCAAAGAATCAGCATCTCCTTCTCATGCTGCCGCTACCTCTCTTTTTCCTCAGCTTCCAGGTGTAGCAGTTTCTCATTCTCCTCAGCTTGCAAACATTGCAGTTTCTCATGTCCTCACTCTCTAGATGCCTCAGTCTGTCAGCAGCTTCTATTTCCAAACACCTGGCCTCCAACTCAAGTCTCTTTAGCTCCAGATGGATTTTTATGTCCTCTGCAGGAAGGTTGAGCTGTCCATTATCTGAGTGTGGTACGTCTCCACTGGCAGTCTGATTATCCTCCTGGTTGCTGTTTTTTGGTGCAGCTGTGACCAAGGTTGCAATCAGGTCTGCCTTAGTCAGGTTTCCATGCACTAGTCCCCTAGCCTGGCACATCTCAGCCAGCTGGCTCCTTGTCAGCTTTCCATACTCCTCTGCCAACATGCTTCCTGCTCTCCCTGACTAACTAAGCTAATAAAAGAAATAAAACAATTGTGATCTGAACTCTGAGTACTCACTGCATGGCTGATTTAGAGTACAAAAACACCTTCAGTGATCACTGTACACAAACTACAGGAATTCTATCTACCCACACCACTACAAGCCAATTAGTATTTGCCAACCAATTAATATGTGGTGTGGATATCCCACCCCTGCCACCAATTAACATGTAATGCCCGTGCACTGGCCCAGCAATCAAGGAGCCTCAATCCTCACCACTAACACCACTGAGGGGCATCCATATAGGGAAAGGATAATAAATACACACACAGTAAAATACAATTTCCCTTAAGAGCACAAAGGGATCACAGTCAGTCTGGGGCTGCTTTCTCCCTTTCTCTCCAGGTCCCCAATAAGACTCTCCACTGGCACAACATAGGGTCCAGATCTCAGCCTAGTGGGCAAGCTAAAACCTCTAGCACCCTCTATGTCCAACCAGTGCTTTGTGTCCCTGCCCAAGTAGCTGACACACACACTTTGCAATAAGAGTTATATACAACCACACAGACACTCCTGGGGAAGGCTGACACAGGTTCTCCAGCTGTGCCCTTTTACCCAGACTATATAGTAGTACCACTTGCCACCACCCACTAATATTTATCAGCTACTCAAAGGCCCTTATGAAGGGTGTCCAATTATTACTGTGCGATATTATTATTCAACTGATAAGTGCAACCAAACAGTCAAGACTTATTTGGAGTGACTTGGTACAGTATCTCTATATACATGCAATGTACTATTAGACCTTAGATTATCTCTACACAAAACTGGCACAGTTGAAAGGTCTACTACACAGTGCTAGTCAAGAGTTCAGAGATCACAGAGAAATACTTAAAATAATACCATAGAAAAGTTCTGACATCACAGAAAAACAAACTGGTCTAATCTTCCTATTTCCTAGCTATATCTAAGAGAATCACTAAAGTCTAAGATCCTACTTACATCTAGCCACAGGCAGTGCTGACTTGGATGTTCTCAAGACAAATGCTCTCATGCCCTCATTCTTTCTGTCCTTAAATTGATAACAAAGTACTACTGATTCATTTCAGATTACATAATTTCTTTTTGGTTCCCTGGCTAACAGACTCTCAGAGGTTAATAGCCCCTTTGATCTTGCAGCTTGTCAGGAACCAGTGCAACAAAATAAATTATACATGCAAATTCTAGCCATTAACTCTGGCCACAAAACAATAGGCAGAATTCCTTCATCCGGATATATCCAGATATATCGACTCCGAATTTTGACATCAAAGACAGTCATAAAATGCTTCAGTTAGCTTTCTTACAGCAGAGTGCACTGTTGTTACATTTTTGCAGTTCAATATCCAATGCAGTCTTTTTACATTTAAGAGAACAAGCCTGTGGCTTACATAAATGCTTACAAATGACAAAATTATCTACAAAATTCTATCTGGCTAGGCTGTCAGCCTTCACCTATCTTCACAAAGGGTTTTATAAAAAAGAATCTACAGTTGTATTTAGATATGTTAATGATACATGTAACGCTATACAAATTACAGATGGAGTCATTACTGGGCACATTGTGGGTGCTCCGAAGAGCACTTCTGGCTAACATCAAAAATTGAAACAATGCTAATTTCATGAACTTTAATCATATTTTGACTTAGGAATGGGGCCCATTCCAGTCATGATATTAGAAACCCAAAAGACTTAAAGAAATTAAAAAAATGGGGGGTGTCCGAATGGAGAGATGATAAAACAGCAACCTAAGGAAAGTAATATTTGGAACTGAATTCATCCTCAAGTCTTGTTGAGTACTTTCATGAGGTGAATGCTGTTTTTCACAAAATTTCACCAAAACAACGCTGATATATAGAATGTAATTTATATAGCATATATCATGAACAGAAGTAGTTTAAAAAGTAAAAAAGGTAGCTGGGTGCACAAGTTCCAGGATAAAAAAAGTGCCCAATCCTGGTAGGCATACGGTGTCAGGACTGAAAAAAATGACAGTGTAGAATCCTCAAGGCAGCAAAACATTCCTACAATGGGGCTGGGCTAGGCCCAGAGGGAGGATGGCCCCTTTGTTGCAGAAGGAAGTAGTAGTCCACAAAAATCACAAAAAGAGCCATAAAGATAATAGAGTGGATTACGGAAGATAACAAGGAACTTATGTATTGTTACTATTATGCAAGAAGCCCAGAAATTCCAGACAGAAGATATACAAAAAGATTAAGAGAGAAATTAAAGGAAAGAAAAATACATGCACAAGGAAAATTGTCAGAAACTTCAAATAAAAATTTGTGCTCAATAATACAACAGATTTATGAAAGACAAATAGATCAAGAAACATTGGGTTATTTCAAAAAGAAAGCAACTGAGGAAGTGTTAAAATATAAAGAACAAAATCTAGAGATTTTTGAAAGGTATAAAAAATATGGACATTGGAAAAAAAGAAAGATCTGATATGCTGGAATATTTATGCAAAGGAGAAAGCCAAATTAATCAATACAAACAAGCAGCTGCAAAGATATTTGAAGAGAAATAAAGGCAAAAGCAGTCAGATATGAAAAATTTCACAATACAAAAAATAAGGTCACAAAGATGGAACGTGGAATAGAAGATTACTAAATTAGAAGTTACAAAAAGAGAAGTTGAAGTTATGGAATACCTCTGAAGTGAAGGATTTAGTTTAGAAAGTCTAACACAGGTTATATTACAGAATGATGGAACGAGTCTCATAAGTAAGGAGAAACAGGAGGGGAAGGAGACACCTGAAGAAAAAATATGGACACGGGAAGAAAAAGAGATTTAATATGGTGAAGTATTTATGCAAAGGAGAAAGCAAAACTAATCAATATAAAAAGAGCAGCACCAAATATAATTGAAGAGAAATATAGGCAAAGGCATCCAGATATGGAAATTTTTACAATACATAAAAAGAAAACAAAGAGGAAAAGTAGAAGAGAGGATTAATAATGGAGAAGTCAAAGAAATAGAAACTGAGGCTATGGATTATCTGCAAAGTGAAGGATTTAGTATAGCAAATCTAACTCTGGTAACAATGCAGCAGGATAGAGCAATGGATCCCCATATTAAGGAGAAACCACTGGGGCAAGTAATATCTGATCAGTTGCCATATGAAGATACTTTGGCGCCTTCCATGGGAAACCATTACAAAAGTTCAGCTGTAGTTGCACAACAAGGGAAGGAACAGGAAACTGTGGCAATTCTGATTCAATGTTGCAGGTTGATAGGCCAGTGAGTTCCCATATGAAACAGCAATGAATGACACAGGATGAAATTGAAGAGACTCTGGCACAGGAAGATGTTCTAGAACGTTCTGTAGAATGCCCCCAGGAAATGGAGAACAAATAATGTAACCTCAGTTTAGAAGAAAATGATCTAGGAGAAGAGTTGCTTGATTTAATAGAGATGGGCAGACATATTAAGATCAAGGTGGGAGGGTGGCCTAATGATTAAGGTGTTTGCCTTACAAACACAAGGTGCAGAGTTTGAGTCTCACAAGGGATAATTGGCTAGGCTTAAAATGGCTTACAAGGGCAATTAGCCTAGTACTAACCTATAAACCTATGAACTATGAAAGAAATAGACTTCTTCTGGCTTTTCCCGGTTAGGGGTTGCCACAGCAGATCACCTGTCTGCTCATTATTGGCGTCAAGTTGCCAGCCCAGCACCCAACCTTCCACAGTTGGCACACATACATTCACACTCACACCTAGGACCAATTTAAAGTGTCCAATCCACCTACAGCATATCTTTGGGATGTGGGAGGAAATTAGAGCACCTGGGGGAAACCCATGAGACCACAGGGAGGATATGCAGACTCCACACAGAGAGCACCCCATTCGAGGATGGAACCGGAGGACCTCTTGCTGTGAGGCTGCAACACTAACCACTGCACCACCACGTCTGCCCAATTAAAGAAATAGACTACAGTCAATAAAAGCCAAAAAAGTTAGAAGTTTGATAAAACAAATTAACATAGTAATTAGGACTGTTCTTAGATATTCATGTGATATACCAGAAGTAAATAGGATATATTATTCACAGCTAAATTAATAACAGATAAAGTCTTACCACAAAAACACACAGCATTAAGGGAAATGAAGGGGAGAAATCAAATGCTACCATGGAAGTATCAAATAGGGAAAACTATAAAGCAGTTAATACAATAAGTGTCACTGTTAGAAGAGTATAGAAGAGGGAAACACATTAACAAAAATACTCAGAAAGACAGACATGATAAACGATCAAAAACAGATCAGGATCTATCATGCACTTCAGAAAGACAGACATGATAAAAGATCAAAACAGATCAGGATCTATCATGCACTATCATGAATAATAAAATAAAAATATCAGCGCAGGCAGAAAAACTTAGAAGATACACAGATAAATATAAAGGAAAAGTACAAAATAAGCAATTTATTGATGATCCAAAAAAAGTTTTATAGAGACTTGGGGAAAAAAGCAAAAGGAATTGAAACACCATCAAAAATAGAAGAAATAGATACATTTTGGAGAAATATCTATGAAGATCCTGTGGAATATAACAAAGATGCTTAATGAGTAGCAGAAATAAAAGAAAGAATAAGAAGCTCAAATGTACAGGATATGAAACAGGATGAAGTAACGACCACAGAGATTGAAAGAAAATTATGAAAAGCTTCTAACTGGAAAATCCCAGCCCAGATGTAGTACCTAGCTTCTGGCTAAAAGCATTAACATCTTTACATGAAGATTTAGCCATGAGTAAGAACTATCTATATGCACACCCTGAACGATACTCCTACTTAAGAGTCAACCTGCAAGCTATCCTAAAAACCATAGACCAATAACTTGCCTTCTAATGGCATATAAACTATACAATGGAATTGATGCCAACTGAGCTTATAGTCATCAAGAAGAAAACTCAATCATGGCAATAGAACAAAAGAACAAAACAAAAGAAAACAAAACAAAACAAAAGAAAATCATATGGAACAAAGGATCATTTGTTGTTAAATAAAGTCATAATGGAGAACTGTAAAAAGGGGAAAAATCTAAGTATGGCATGGATAGACTACAAAAAAGCAATTGATATTATCCCACATTCATGGATAAAAGTGTGACTAAAAATGTGTAAGTTACACCTTACACTAATCAATTACATTACAGTGACAATGAGACAGGGGCAAACCACTTTGCAGTTAAGCCATGATAAAGAACAAATTATTATTCAAGGGATAACAATTCAAAGGCAATATTCCAAGGTGACTCTTTGTCTCTCCTGCTCTTTTGTCTAGCCCTTAACCCATTAAGCTGTCTACTTAACAGATTAGATCATGGCTATAATTTGGCAACAAGAAAATAACAAACTATACAAACTTCTCATCTTCTTTTTGAGGATGATTTAAAACTGTATAGTTCATCAGATGAAGAACTAAAAGCACAACTGGAAGCAGTTGAAACTTTTTAGATGATATAAGAATGTCATTCGGTCTTGATAAATGTGCAAAAGCAACCTTTAAAGCAGGAAAGTTGCAGCACAAAGAAAACATCAGCTCATGACAGGAATGTGATATAAAAGAACTTGAGCAAGAAGGAATGTACAAATATTTGGGCAATGATGAAGGATCAGCAATAAAACATGAACTAATGTGAATAAAAATTAGTAAGGAATATCTTAGAAGACTAAAATTAATACTGAAAACACCACTGACATTTAGGAACAAAGTCAAAGCTCTAAACCAAGTTGCTCTTCCTGTCCTAACTTACAGTTTTAGAGTGACTGAGTAGTCCCATAGGTTTTGGATCAGTTAGATAGGAAATAAAAATCAGTTTATACCAAGATTTTGTATTCCCAGTCGAGTGGCCGGGATGGGAAGCAATTAACAGCACCATTTTTAGCTCTGCTTCATTTTAACATCTCTGACAGGATTTTTACTAAAAACTCAAACAGAATTTTCAGAACTTGATGGATTTATAGTTGAACATCTGCTGAAAGATTTATTACAAAAATAATAAGTTTTAAACTATTTTATTTGCTTTCTCCTGTCAAGAAAACTAGAAAGAGCTAATTGTCTCTGAATGAGTTACTCTAAGCCCAGTGTACAGGACAGTTCTATGAAAAAAGACATAAGGCTATACTAAGTAACACCAGTGAGTTATCAGCAAAATGGACAGTTTGAAAGAGGAATGTTAAAAGCAATTTGAAGTGCGCAGTGAATAACTTAAACAACAATCATCACAAATATGGAGTACAGATGAGGCAATGTCTGATATTGGTAGAAAATTACATGAAAATGAGAATAACACTGAATTTCTTCTGAAACAAAACAACTTATTCTGAGATAAAATAGAAGACTTAGAGAACAGATCTGGAGGAAATAATATCAGGATTTACAGAATTCCTGAAAAAGAAGTAGTAGACGGTATGATCCAATTATTAATACCTAGCTGCCTAAAACTTTGAACATGCCTGAAGCTTTTTCCTTTGGAATTGAAGGGGCATATAGATTACTTTCTAACTCATCTTAAAAAAAAATAAAACACTTTTACAAGGGTCAGTGATTGTAAGATTTTTCATAAGTCAAGATAAGGATTTAGTTTTAAAAGCTGCATGGACTAATTATCCAGTTAAAATTAAAGAAAATACTATAGGATTTGACAATGACTATTCTACATTAGTGATGTTCAAGAAAAAAGCATGTGTGCCACTTGTTAAAAGCTTAACAAAAAACAATATTAAAGCACAAATCTTATTTCCAGCAAAAATAAGTATTCACCTTCCAGAAGGAAATATTTTTAACACCTTGGAAGATGCAATAAACTATATATAGAAGAATACAATCCTAGGGAAAAAACATAAGAAATGAAGTGGTATCTATTAACTTCTTTGAAGAGAAATGCAATGAAAGATGGTTGGTTAATAAAAGACAAAACCAGTAAAAAACTGAAGGACAAATTAAAATTAATGTATTTCATAGGTCCATAGGTTCATAGGTAGGTACTAGGCTATCGGCCCAAGGGCCTACATAATTCTAGCCAACAAGGTTCCCTGGCTGGTTATGAATTCTTTTTAATTTAAGTGCCTGAATACTTATGAACAGGTACTGCATATTACTTTTTACAAGGTAAATCATTTATTTATGTATTTCCCTTTTTCAAATGATTACTAGTTCTCTTTTTAAAATACTAGAGTTTGATTCCTTTAGCTATATATGAAATTAAAGCCACCTATTTCCTTTAGAGTTTAAGTTAAACTATTAATTTTATTAAAATGAATCATTAGTATGATGAAACTTCTGTTAGGTGGCATACTTTCTGATATCTTGGCATAGCTGAGTAATGTACTTTTAAATATAATACAAGATGCACAAATGACACTAAAGAGGCAAGCTAAGTTACATTCTGGATTCTTAAAATGGTCCAGTAGTGTCTACTGATAGTATACATGACATGCAATAGCACCATGGAAAGACATTCCATATTATAAACAAAGTATAAAAAATATAGATTTTTACATATAAAAAAACTTACTATTGGAATGATATCAAATAATTAAAGTAACACTCACACCTTTACAAATTAAACCTGGATCACACATAACTGTCATTCTTTTGATGCAACTTTATATGCTGTCTCCTTTAAAAAAATGACAATCTGATGTTATTAATATTCTCATAGAAATAGTGTTTGCTGAATCATTAAATATCATTTCTTTGAGTGAAGTGGCTTTTTGGTGGTTGAGATAGTTTGAGAGTTTTTTTTGTGGTTTGGAGGGGTTGAGGATTGGTGTGTGGTGTTGAGATGGTTTGGATTCACTTGTGGGAATTTTTGTGTGAGTTGCAACTGATGCATTTTTCATTTTCAAGCCCATACCATAAAAAGTAGCTTGTAATAACTAATGAGTCATGAGCACTTTTGTGATGCTGCAGGAGTTTTGAAAATTCTAAGAGCTGCCCAGGTTACTTCTTCCTGTCTAAAAGTAAATAATCATAATATTTCAAATCATTTGCTAAAATGTCAATAAATACAAGTTAGCTAATAGGCAAAGGAAAGTTAATTGCATTTTAAACTACTGTCAATTTTGGCATAGTTTTGAATGCTTGATACTGATAGTATACGTGACATGCAAAAGCACACAGGAAAGTTATACTATTCTATAAACAAAGTATAAAAATAAAGTTTCTTGCATATATAAAAGTAATTTTGGAATGTTATCAAATAATTGGAGTAGCATTCACACTTTTACATGTTAAAGCTGGATAACACATAACTGTTTTTCTTTTAAAGCTATAGTCTATGTCTCCTTTAAAAAATAACAGTCTGCATTATATTAAACATCCCATACAAATAGTGCTTACTAAATCATTAAATGATGTTTCTTTAAATGCAATAGCTTTTTAGAGGTTAACATACTTTGAATTTTTTTATTGTTTTTTAGTGGTTTATAAGGATTTGAGGGCTTGATGGATAAAGTAGAGGTGGATTGGATTCACTCAAAAGTGTTTTTGTTTGAATTGTAGCTGACAAACTGTTTATTTGCAAGTCATGAGGACCAGCTTGAAGTAGCTTAGTTAGAGTCATGAGCACTTTTGTGATGCTGAGGGAGTTCTAAAATTCTAAGAATTGTCCAGGTTACTTCTTCATGTATAAAAGTAAATAATCATAATATTTTGAATCATATACTAAGATGTCAATGAGAATCTGCTGTGGTGGTGCTGCGGTAGTGTTGTCACCTCACAGTAAGACGTTGTCGTGTTTGATTCTCAGCTAGAGTGTCTTCTGTGTGGAGACATGCATGAATGGGTGTACCTTCGTTGAAAGTTGTATGTCAGGGCCAGCAACTCAGCACGTGAAAATTTACTGCCAATCATTAGCGGACCGGAGTTGCGCTGTGGCGACCCCTAACCGGGAAAAGCAGAAAGACACAAGAAGATACTAAGATGTCAATGAACACAAGTTAGATAATAAGCAAAATACAGAGAACTGCATTCTAAACCACTGTCAGTTATTAAATAGTTCTGAATGCTTGCAGTATACCAAACCCACAACCCCTTTTCCCATTTTTGCACATGGGTTCAGGGCGTCACTTTAACAGTGACAATCATCTAAAGCAAAGGTTTACATCACTGGGTGGCTAGCCCTGTCACAGCACTTCATCCACACCACTGTTGTATTACATGACAGTACAGGATTATAGCTAAAAATATAAAACCTAGAATATAGCAATAGTACAAGACATAGTATGCAAAATGAACTAGAAATAGATCGTAATAAGTCAATATGTATATAGTAAAAGAATATAAACACATCTACAAGGGTGGGAGGTTTGCATAGTGGTTAAGGTGTTCATCTTATAGGCACAAAATGCAGGGATTGATTCTTATATGAGGTAATTGGCTGGGTTTAGAATGACCCATAAAGGTGCCTTCTGTGGAAGGTTGGGCTGGCAACTCGACACTGTAAAACTCCACTGCCAATCATGAGCAGACAGGTGATCCGCTGTGGCGACCCCTAACCAGAAAAAGCCGAAATAAGAAGAAGAAGAATGACCCATAAAGACAGTATGACCTGTAGTAATTTATGAACTTATGATCCTGTGTACAACTTTACACATGGTAAATAAAATAGAAAAATATAAAATCATCTGAATTATAAATTAATAAATATGAAAATAACAACTGACTTCCTCCCTATAGTAGACCAGGTAGACAATGTGAGGTACAGGGAAAGATAAGTGTAGAGATATTCAGTTTGGTCAACTTATAATAAAGATTCTGAACACCTGTTAACTTTTCTCATTCATAATAACTCATTGATGAGCTTTTTTATAGATGATGCATACTAAAAGTATGAGATATATTAATATGAATCAGAAGCATGAGCTAAGCTTTCTTAGTCTAGTAGGGAGTTTGAGATGTAGTTTGTTCATCTTTTCCAACAAACTAGGAATATGTTATTCCATGGTAGAATGTTTTAGGGTCATATCATATAACTAGGTAATTGTTTATTTGTTTCAAAAGTTTTGTCCATATTTGAAGATTTCATATTGATATATATAAAGTATATAAGTTCTGTACCCAAATGCAATTTCATCATACCTGTTTTTTTCTGTCTTATATAAATGTCTGATTTTAAATTCATATCTATTAATATTAATAGATTAAATAATCCAGTAAAGAGGGGAAAACTGTTCAAATACTTGCAATTACATAAAGCTCAAATAGCATTTCTACAGGAAACACATTTACTTAATAAAGATGTAAATAAACTTTCATTAAAGAATTATTTGGTTTTAGCAAGTTCTGGCTTTTGAGATTAAAGGAGAAACACTCTCATTTTATGGAAGAACTCACCAGTAATGCCTAAGTAAAAGATACCCATGTTGACAAAAATGGTATGTTAAACATAACTGAGTGGAACAGAAAACTATATACATTAGTGAGCTCTTACTGGATTCCAGGAGTTGGAGCTAAAGATACAAAAAATTACTTAGATACTACAGCCTATTAAATGAAAGGTGAATCATAATGGCTGGTGATTTTAATTGTATTTTATCAGACAAAGATTCCATTGCAGATATAAATCTGAGAATTGCATCTTCAGCTGAACACTTGGCAAACTTTATAAATCTAATGAATTTAAAGGATTTATATGAGCTAAGGAAAACAAACTCACTTCACTTTAACCATTATTCATTTTGTGTCAAACAATCTGTTATCACATATCAGATAAGATTCAATAGTTTCATGTCCATTATAGGACCATAATGCTACAATCTTTAATATTATTTTAAAAACTGACAATCTAATACATCACAGAGGATTAACAGTGTACATTATTAAAATAATATTCATGTCAAGCAAAGCTCCTCATTGGCAATCTTTAAGAAAAATCTTGATGACTGGATGGGAAATAGAAAATTCACCCCAGGGATAACTTCTGGGTATTGCTTGACAGGGGCACAGGAAAATAATTTTCTTGGGTGGTGAAAGCCAGGGAACCTTTTTGGCTAGGCTTATATAGGCCCCAAGGCTGATAGCCTAGTACCGACCTATGAACCTATGAACCTATAAAAAGTATTCAAGAATTGGTATGTTAAAGAGATCAAAAAGTTCCTAGAAATAAACATGAATGGTGAAGTAACTGGCATTGTCATGTGGGATTCACTAAAGGCTTACTTAAATGGAAGAGTTATAAGCTGGTATATTGGTAAAGGAATAGAATGGGACAAAGCACTGAACATACTACAGGCCATAATAGATGCACTAAAGTTAAATATAAAACTAAATGACATTGTCAGTTAGTCTGAATGTAAAACCTTATATAAAAATATGTTTAAACTCTAAATCATAAAGTTTCAATAAACCTGGAAAATCTTAAACTTCAGGCATATTCAGTAAGTCCTTTAAGCTTGCATAGACTTGCCCTTAGATAAAAAAAAATGAATAAATGAAATCATATCAAATAAATTATAACACATATGAATAATAAAAAAGAAAGTAGAACAGATATTAAAGGTATTCTTGAGAGCTTTAAAATATTTTATGAAAATATAAACAATAAAACAAACAACCTTGATAATAAAACAAACCAAAAGGTTCCGAACCAGCAGGTGTAAAACTCCAAAGTTTTATTAGAAAATGTAAAAGTAAAGTGCTTTTTGTCTCCCTTAGTAGGAAGACTTCTTCAGATAAAGGAAAAAATCACCAAACACAATTTAAAACCCAAAAAAGGGGTGTGTGTTACAAAATTACAAACAGCTGCCTTAATTGAACCCACTGACATACCTTCACATTTAAAGTTGTATTACATTAAAAGCATAAATAAATGTCCACTTAGTGTAGCCAGGGTGTCAAACATAAAAAAGTTTTTAAAAAAGAAATATGAACTTGATAAAAGTAACCAATAATGTCTTAGTGAAGATTCATGAACCTAATCAAGTGTAAATACTGTTTGTTTCCCTTAAAAATACATTTTAGCAAACAACTTTTCATAGGGTAAAACAAAACTCATACAGAATCTTGTGATTAAAAATAAAATAAAATGAAGTAATGCTTGCAACCAAATATAATATCCATTCCTTAACAGAAAAGGTAGTAAGGAGTACACATCTCTAATGCATAATGAAGAATCAATAATAAATGATAAATGAATAAATAAACAGTGAAACTCAACTAGGAGTCTGCAATAAGTGGAATTTCAAAGGCGTTTCTAATAAAAGAAATGTTATTTCTAATATTAAATAACCAAATGTTTATTTCTGTGTCAAAAATCTAACACAGAAATTACTTGTCATTTCAACGCCAACAGAATGCAACAACAGTATATGAAAAATAATTTTTTTTTTTTTAAATGTTCCTTGAGCAATGGGTAAAACACCAAGTTGCGATGAGAACACTTTCTAAGCTTTAGTATGCACAGTTGTAGAAGCCAAAACAAGTCAAAATGCAGCTGTTTCAGAAAAAAATATGGCAAGGCATTGCGTGAAAGACACGTCTAAATCAAAACAAACAAACCACTGGATTCACAAGACGGTACTTCATTCAAGAACCGTGCAGGTACTAAACATGCGAAAAAGGTGGATAGCCAAACAAATGAAAAATCAGTTCACAATCGTGCCCATGAATACGGCACATTGTTCTGCAAATGTGTTTGTACAGTATGTGAAAAAGGTAATAAATAAAGTAGCAGAAGACAAAAAAAAAGAAACGCATCACCTAAGTAAATCCACAGCTGTTGGTGTTCAATGACATTGACAATAAGTAAACATAGCACTTCAAAATACCGTGGGTCTGAACATTAAGGTCTCATTGTTGCTTACGCAAAAAGGTGTATGTGTCTAGAAGTAATCAAAAATCAAGTCAGACCACAATGCAGAACCTGACAAAAATAAAACATACAAATCCTGAACGAAACTATGCAAAATGAAAATAAAAATAAAAATAAAATAAGGTATGGGGCAAAGTACAGCGAAGTGCTGCAGAGGTCAGAAAACCAATGTTTCTCAAGTTAAACATTTGTGAATTAAGGTTTAAAAACCAGACTTGAGGTTTAAGTAATGAGCAACACTAACGCCCTTGCAAGACATTGTAATAACAACCCTTCTCATGCTTTCCTTTTTAAAGTTATAGACCAGGTACTTACAGATGAAAGAGAAGGACCCCAACAATTGTTATTAGAAAAAAAGGAACTAATTTGGCAACTTAAAATGAACTCTTACACGTCACCAGGGTTGAACGAAGTTACTTCTTTGACTTGTGTTTTAAAGTTAAGAAACCTGCTAAGATAAGACTTCTTTCATCATTACTTAAACTTCAAGTCTGGTTTCTTGTGAATCCGGCGGTTTGTTTGTTTTGATTTAGACGTGTCTTTCACACAATGCCTTGCCATATTTTTTCTGAAACAGCTGCATTTTGACTTGTTTTGGCTGCTACAACTGTGCATACTAAAGCTTAGAAAGTGTTCTCATCGCAGCTTGGTGCTTTACCCATTGCGCAAGGAATATTTAAAAAAAAAATAAATTCTTTTTCATATACTGTTGTTGCATTCTGTTGGCGTTGAAATGACAAGCAATTTCTGTGTTAGATTTTTGACACAGAAATAAACATTTGGTTATTTAATATTAGAAATAACATTTCTTTTATTAGAAACGCCTTTGAAATTCCACTTATTGCAGACTCCTAGTTGAGTTTCACTGTTTATTTATTCATTTATCATTTATTACTGATTCTTCATTATGCATTAGAGATGTGTACTCCTTACTACCTTTTCTGTTAAGGAATGGATATTATATTTGGTTGCAAGCATTACTTCATTTTATTTTCTTTTTAAACACAAGATTCTGTATGAGTTTTGTTTTACCCTATGAAAAGTTGTTTGCTAAAATGTATTTTAAGGGAAACAAACAGTATTTACACTTGATTAGGTTCATGAATCTTCACTAAGACATTCTTGGTTACTTTTATCAAGTTCATATTTCTTTTTTAAAAACTTTTTTATGTTTGACACCCTGGCTACACTAAGTGGACATTTATTTATGCTTTTAATGTAATACAACTTTAAATGTGAAGGTATGTCAGTGGGTTCAATTAAGGCAGCTGTTTGTAATTTTGTAACACACCCCTTTATTTGGGTTTTAAATTGTGTTTGATGATTTTTTCCTTTGTCTGAAGAAGTCTTCCTACTAAGGGAGACGAAAAGCGCTTTACTTTTATATTTTCTAATAAACCTTTGCAGTTTTATACCTGCTGGTTCGGAACCTTTTGGTTTGTTTTTTGACAGTTTGTTTTTCTTCAACCTTGATAATAAAGATATACTTGAAACTTTTCTAAGGGAAAATATAAATAATAAATTAACAACTGATCAAATAAAAAAATATGATAGGCCATTCACTTTAACAAAAATAAAAAAAAATCAAATAAAAAAACTTAAAAATAATAAGGTGTCTGGCTTAGATGGTTTTATACCAGAACTGTATAAAATACAACTGGGTGATGCAGTTAAAATATAGGTAAGGTCTACAAAGAAATAAAAATAGCTGCTGAAGTCCACCCATCATGAAAATATTCCTATGTATCACCTATTTAAAACAAGATATGGATCCTACAAAGTGATCATCATACAGACCCATTTCACTTTCAAATGTGAACTATAAGATCTTCATGTCCATTTTGCTAACAGAATTAATCTACTTATACCTAAACTAATTAACAGTGATCAAACTGGGTTTATTTTAAATAAACAAGTACAGGATAATATAATAAGAATACATATATTAATAGACTGTGCAAATAAAAATAAAAATTACTTTCTATCATTGGTCTCAATTTAGATAAGGCTTTTGACTTAGTTAATTGGTGTTTAAAACAATTAAAGTCTATAATTTTCTTGCATTAATTTCTAAGTTATACAATAGCTCTTGTGCTTATGTTACAATATTTTTTTCCTTTCTAATTCCTTTAAATTACAAAAAGGCACAAAACAAGGCTGGCCATTATCACCTTCACTTTTTGTATTAGCTATACAACCCTTTCCTAATAGTATTAGATCCAATAAGAACATTAATGGTATCAAAATAAAATATTTTGAACTAAAGATTCAACTCTTTGGTGATGATATTTTAATAACAACAGGAAATATGGAAAATTCATTAGAACATATAAGTTCTATGAGTTAGTTTGAAGAAACCTCAAACTTAAGATTTAATCATAATAAAACAAGTAAATTATTAATTAATAATAAAAAATATACATAAATATTCTGAATTCAGTTGTAATAGCAATCAAATGAAATACCTTGGCATAATCATTATGTCTAATAATAAATAAATGATGCAAACAAACTTTTAACAGACTGTTGATACAATTTTAGGTTTAGTCACAGATTGGAACAAGTTCTTCTTTACCACGGAAGAATGATTAATGCTTTTAAGATAGTAATTCTCCTTAAAATATTGTTTGTCTTACATTCGTTAGTACTATCTCCAACAAAAAAAATGATGTAGAAGATAATATTCTACTTGCATTTTTGGCATCCTAATAAACTAAGAGTTTCTTTTAACTGGCATAGAAAAGGTTGGGATAATGGTGGAATAGCATTATAGGTTCATAGGTTCATAAGTGTGTACTAGGCTAATGGCCCCGGAGCCTTTACAAGCCTAGCCCATAGGATTACTCTGACATCATGCCACCTGACCTTAGTTCCCAGTGCCTCTTTTGAGTAGAGCCACTGGAGTGACACCTGGGTTGAATTTTCTATTTCCCATCCACTCATCAAGATTTCTCATGAAGAAGGCCAGTGAGGTGCTCTGTTTGACATGTATTGCAAGTCTATTCCACAGCATGGGCAGTCTCTGGGTTATGAAGCTGTCCCTCTAGCACATTCTGTTGATTGTGGTAATGAGGTTGAGGGATCTGGAATGCGTGGTGCAGAGGGATTAGGATTTCCTTAGATGTAGCATTTCTAACAGAGCTGAGTCAGACATGGCTTTGTAAGTCAAGCAGAGATTGTCTCTAAGTAGGTGATATGAGACAGAGAATAGTTGGAGTTTTTTGAGTCTGTCCATATTGGACAAGTGTATAAGGACTAGGATCCTCTTTGTGAGGTACTTTTGCGGCCTCTCCAGTTGTTGCAGGTGTCTAGTGAGGTACATGCCAAATGGGGCATTGTACTCAATGATTGGCCTAATGAGAGAAGAGTAGAGAGAGACAATGACCTCTTTCTTCCTGGATGCAAAATCCTTAGTAATGAGATGTGCCACATGGAAGGACTTTCTGACCACAGTGGTGGTCAAAAGAGAGGTTTCTGTCAACCTGTCTTTCCAGATCTCTTATAACACCTTCTGTGTTCAGTGGACTACCATCGATGTGGTAATTCATGGGAGCCAGGTTTTTCCTAAAGGGGATGATGACACATTTTTTGGCATTGAACTTAAAGCCATGGTTCTGACACCAGTCATTGGTCTCAGTGAGGCCTTTCTGTAGGATGTCAACATCACTAGGGGAGTTAATAATAGCTCCCAACTTGCAATTGTCTGTGAACTTTGTCATCCAGAGTCCCTTCATGTTGGCCTGGACTTCAGAGAAGTAGATACCAAACAGGAGAAGACCACGGACCGAACCCTGTGGAACTCCACTCATGACTGGTCAGCAGTCTGACTTGTAGTCAGCTACTTTCACACTGTGGGTTCTATCTGTGAGCCAGTTTGCAACCTGCCTAATGATATAGGGGTTGATGCCTAGCTTAGTGAGTTTTTCTATGATTCCTGAGAGGGGATTGGTATCAAAGGCATTGGCCAGATCAAGGTAGGCTGTATGGGCCACCTTGCCTTCATCCACAGCTCTGGTGACTGACTCAAAGAAGTGGACCAAGTTGAGCATGCATGTACTGCCCTTTACAAAACCAAACTGTGTGGGATCGAGAGTTTGGAGATTCTCTATATCCTTGTTTATTAGGTCCATGATGATGTGGTCCATAGCTTTGCATATCAGATTCGTCAGGCTAATGGAGCGATAGTTACCAGAGCATGTAGTCACTCCTCCTTTGTGGAGAGGGATGACTGTAGCAGTGCACCATTTGGTAGGGACAAAGCCTGAGGTGAGGATGTGACTGAACAGGACACACAGGTGAGGTGCCAGTTCACTCTGTAGTTCATGTAGAACACAGCCAGGAATATTATCAGGTCCCATAGAAGCTGTATTCTTGGCCTTGGATAGTGCTGTTTTAACCTGTGCAGCAGTAATACTGGGTGCCTGGCAATCAACTGGTATTGTTATTGGTCTTTTGGGAGGTGAGAAGGGCAAAGTTGGCACTGAATCTGTCAGCCAGTATATTGGCAATATCTGTTGGCTGGGTATAGGAGGTACCATTGTGCAGTAACTCAGAGGAAATCTCGGTATTGCATGGAGATTCTTTACATAACTATCGAAGGCCTTGTGGTTGTCTTTACTATCTGCTGCAATTCTATTTTCATAGCTAGCTTTAGAGGATTTGATGAGGGATCTCAACTTTTTGTTGAGGTTAATAAGGGAGTTTTTCCAGTCTTGGGACTTCACCTTATTCTGCATCAGTTTCCTCCTTCTGTTGTAGAGTTTGTTTATGGCAAGGGACCACCAGATTGTCTTCCTTTTTTCAGAGGAGAGTGCCTTGGTTCTATTGGGTATGGTGAGATCCATGCATTTGTGTATGTGTTCATACAGTGCACTGGTGTAAGATTCAGCACTCATGCAACTATTCTCCATTTGCATGGGTGCTGTGAAGTTAGCCACCTCTGCTTTTAGGAGCCCAAAGTTAGTTTTGGAGAAGTTTTTCATGGTAGTTACCTTTGTAGGGGGTGGGAGGGATGTGGATTTCCAAAGTGCTTAGTTTATAGTTGTAACTAACCAGAAAGGAGTTGACTATTGTTATAGAGCAATGGTCACCCATGTTAGTAATGACCAGATCAAGGATGTTGCTACCTCTAGTGGGAGTAAGAACGAGCTGGCCCAGGGCATTGGAATTAACGAATTCCAGGAAATGTTGAGCAAGTGTATTGCTACATGAGTAGTTTTCCCAGTTAATGGAGGGGTAGTTGAAGTTGCCCAGCATGAAAGTGTTAGGTTGAACCCTAATATTCTCCAGGGTGCTTAGGAATGTAGAGTGTGAGTCTTGGAACATGGTTGGGGACATGTAGCAGACTATGACAAAAATCGCTGTCGTTCCTAATGTTAGCTGCACCTGAAGTATCTCTGATACGTTATTTTGGGCTACCAGTCTGGAGGTGTGTGCATCTTTTATGAATATGGAAACACCGCCACCTTTGGAGCTTTGGTCCAAGTTCTGGGGCTGAAACATGTGGAATGAGTTATAGCCTGGTAGTGCAGGGGTGCTCTCTGCTGCCTTGAACAAGATCTCTGTTACAGCACAAATATTGATGTTCTCCATTTTAAGGAGTGCTTTGAGCAAGTGCATTTTGAGGTTTAGACTTCTAGTTTTGAGCAGCATGACCCTCAGATTGCATTTGTTTGTAGCTGTCATGGTGATAATTTGGTCTTTGGAACACCGCCTAAAAAAAAGCACTATAGGGGTGGCAAGAGCCTTGGCCAGTATCCGGAAGCCCAGGGGTGACAGATGCAGGCCATCTCTGGCAAAGCATTGAAGTCTGTCAATCATGTCATCCCAGACAGATACTGGATCCCCTTAGAATGACACTATAAACTTAGCCAATTGTTGAAATCAATCATTTTCTGCTTGTACTGCGGTATCATTCTGGGTGATGGTAGGATGTTGCTCAGGGCTAGGGTCTTACCCGCTTGGGCTACATAATCCGAGAGCTCCTCCATGTCTCTTTTCATGTAGTCCAGGAAGGTACATCTCAGGTCATTCACACCCACATATACAATGACAGAGACATATTTGTGCCTGTTGTTGAGGGTCCTGAGTGTGTGCATTATGTGGTGGATCCTGGCACCTGACAGGCAGCTGATTTTTACTTTCTCCTTATTCAACCTAGTGAGTGGGACATCAGTTTGCCTCACTATCGAGTCACCTATGATTAGTGTGTTGGGCATGCTGTTTTAGCTTAGGAGCTTTGGTTGACTGGCACACTGTGCCTCATGGTTAGTATTGTGTAGTGGTGGTGAAGTGTGTTTCTGCCTTGGAGGTCTCTGCTGTTTGGGTAGATTTTTTATTGAGAGCCTCCACGAAGCTGGGTGAGTGGTTTGTGTTTTTATGTGAAGGCAGTGCTGGTGTGTTTTCTTGAGGACTATGTGTTCCATGTGGTCTGGTGCAAATGTTGACCTTCTCCTCTTGACCAGCTATTCTGGTCTTGGCTGGAGAGTCTGTGGCTTCTAATTTGGATATATAAGTGCATCTCTCACAAGTCTGAGTGTTGGGAGGTAAGAGGAGAGGGTTTTCGACGTACATAAGGCAGTTGCTACATTGCCTCAGGATGCCCAAGTTCACCAAGTTAATAGGAGAAACCACAAAGAACTGTCCTTTAGACATGCCTGGAAGAGTGGGCATTAATAATAAGTAATGGAGCTGTTTCCTTGTAGAGCATTTAACACTGGTAGCACTTTTGTGTGCTACAATAATTGCTACAAGATGTCAGGTAAAGTGCTAGACTAATAAGCTATTAAAAGTGCAGGAGAGGAGAGAAGTAGCAGATCTAAGGGAAAATTGAAGATTAGACTTTGGCACCACTCAGAAGCTTACAAGCAGTCCTGGATACAGCAAAACTGTATCTGGACTAGACTAGTTACAGGAAAGGTGGGAAACAAGTGCAAATGTGGGCTTTTAAACCAGGAAGTTGAAAGAGATTTAAAAACTGCCCAAACAGCCAATAAACTACAAATTCTGGGCCAGAAACCACTCCTCTTCTGGTAGATAGGCTACCTAGTGCTTACCACTCCCAATAATAAGCTAGAAGGCTTCCCTCCAACACAGAAAGGCTTGTGGGGCACAGAAGCTTACAAACAGTCCTGAATACAGCACATCTGTATCTGGACTAGACTAGTTACAGGAAAGGCAGGAAACAAGCTTAGAATTTTTTTTACAGAAAAGCAGCTAAAACAGCACTTGAGTGTGTAGCAATATTAAACCACATACAGTTTAAATAAATGCATTTTATTCAAACTGTATTCTGAACTGAATTAAATTGTTTTATTCAACTCTGATTCCCTGATACTCAAGTGCATGCTTCTTCAACAATTGTAAAAGTTATAGTGTTGTGGATAAATTCCTCTTATGATTCAAAATGGAAACAAATATATCAAGAAATATTCTTAGTAAATAATAAATATATCACAACCAGTCATAAACAAATAATACCTAGAAGCTCTATGTGGTTACTAAAAGATTTTTGTGTAAATGGTCTTACACCTTCTTCTCAAAATCCCTATTTAAATAACATTATTTCCTGTTTCCAAAAGTTCACATATTCTAACCATTGTATTAAGACTTAATATGTTCTATGTTTCTAATTGCATATACAAACGACTGCTTAGAAACTCATAACTTCAACAAAATGCTAGTACTGAATCAACAAATTAATTTAATTCATTGGCATCAATTCTTAAGTGGTACTAATATATATACTGTTGAAAATTTAAGGTCCAAATACAATCAAGATTCTGAGAATTTATTAAATTTACAAATATGTAAAGACTTTGTAAAGACATAGGCGAATAAGATATTTAATCTAGATAAGAAATTGTTTCCTAAATTATTGGAATTCTTAATAAATATCAATAATAATGCAATGAAAAAGACATCATATTTGTCACAAATCTATACAATGCTTAAGTTAAATTTCACATATTTAGACCACTGCCATTGGAACTACTCCTGAAAAATTAATAATTAAGACTTTTGTGAGAAACACAAGAAATTAATATTAAAATCTACAGATAAAACTACATCTTCATTATACTGGAAAATTTTCATTTGGAAATGTTTACATAGAGCTTTTATCACTCCTAACAAAATTATAATTATGTATAAATCAAATAAAATTAAATGCTGGAGATGTGATTCTGAAATAATAGCTGATTGGACACATATGGTATATTAATATGAAGTAATCTCCCCTTTTTGGAAAGAAATTAATAACTTTATTCAAGCTCTACGGTCAGATACATGTGATATTTCTAAATTTTTCATTTTATTTAATGCTCTGATTCCTGACATAATGCCAAAAACCCAAGTGCTGCTTCTTTGGTCCATTCTTGCCATAGCCAGAAAAGTAATTACTTAAAATTGAAAAAGTAAAGTTACCCCTCTTATGTTGAATTTATTAGTATGGCAAAAATTGTTTGCAGTAGTGAATTGCATACTATAAAGATGACTTAAAGACTTCCTTGAAAAACATTAATTGTAGTTGATGTATAACTTTGATGTATTGATCAGCCACTGACCTATGTAAATGGTTATTTATTTTATAATGGATTTATTGTTTTAAAACCAAATACAAACAATTAAAAAAAAAGATTTTATATTCCTCATTCTGAAGGAGATATCGGCCTCCTCGAAATTGACTACATGTATAGGTTTACAATCGTAGGACTGCATACATATCTGCTGACCTAACAAGACCCAAACATAGTGAAAGTTTTAAAACACAAAGAAAATAAATCTAAGATGACTTCTCTGCTTAGTTTGGCAGAAGCATATCAGTGTCAAGCGGGAATGGAAATCAAACTGGTAGTAGATAACAATCAGGCAGCAACTGAGTGTGCCAAAAAACAAAACAATGAATATAAGGGAAGGATCAGGCGAGAAGGCAAGAAATGTGGAAAATGTCTAAATATAGCTGCAAGTACAGTAAACTCTTGAAACTCATATCAGTCAGGATCAAATGCAGGAATGTTTAAGGAGATGTGAATTTAAACCAAAAGATGAAAGGTTAATATTGATAATGGACTGTGCACACATTGGTTTACAAAGTCCATTGAAGACGTGGGAGAAACAGACAAATGTAGGTTTTGTAAAACAGAATTGGAAACAGTCGCACGTCTTATTGAGGGTTGTGATACACTAATGGCAGAAGGACTGTATATTGAAAGGCATAACGATGTGGCAAAACTGTTGCATTGGAGATTTTGCAAACATTACAATATTGAAGTAGCTGAAAAACATTGGAAACATGATCCACAAAGCATTGTAGAAAATGATGAAGTTTATATCACATTGGAATCACCCATTAACAACAGATCAAAAAATAGATGCAAGAAACACAGATATAGTAGTACATGAAAAGAAGAGAAATTTAGCATTGTTAATTAAAATTGCTACATCCAGTGACTACAGTGTCTTATGTGCAGAGAGAAACAAAGTCATAAAATATTAGGATCTGCATGCAGAAACGAGGGCGATGTGGAAAATGGATATGCAGACAGTTCCAATAATACTAGGAGCAACTGGGCTTATTAAAAGGAATTTACAGTCGTACTTAGATATGTTACTGATACTTGTAAATCTGTATGAATTGCAGAAGGAGCAATTACTGGGCACATTGCAGGTGCTGCAAAGCGGACTTCTGGCAAACATCGAAGGCTGAGACAATACTAATTTCATGAACTTTAATCATACTTTGACTTAGGAATGGGTCCAGTCCTGTCATGTTATTAGAAACCCAAATGACTTGGAGAAATTTAAAAAAAGAGATATCTATTTTAATCTAAGTACTGAGAAGAATGTGTCTTTATCTGCACACATTTTCATTTCATTTTATTCATTTAACATTTGTTTACTGGGAAAGTCTGTCTGGGACAGAACACATTTTCAGTGGAATCCCAGGGACAAATTCTCCAAAAGCATGTCTTTGGAATGTGGGAGGAAACCAGAGGACATGGAGGAAACCCTGGCAAACTCAGGGAGGACAAGCAAACTACACACTGAAGGCACCCCAGTCAGTAATTGAACCAGAGAACCTCTTGCTGTGAGGTGACAATGCTAACTGTTGCACCACTGCACCACACAAATACCAGCAGAATATAGTGCAAGAGGGGAAGCTTCATTTGGAATATCTAAGAAAACTTCATCCAGAGTGCAGAATACAGTACATCACAATTTACACTTATTCTCTCTCCCTCCCTCTCTCTCTCTCTATATATATATATATATATATATATATATATATATATATATATATATATATATATATATATATATATATGGATCTACTACTATTCATCGAAAGTACATTACACTGAAACACATTTGACCGTGCACTTTTCACCGAAAGCACATTTTATCGAAAACACAATTCACAGAAACACATTTCATGGAAAGTTGTAGATGGCCTTTTCCCCACTGTAGTGCAACCTTGGAGTTAGTATATATAGTAAGGGGTGTGTGTGGGGGGTGTAGCACCCCACATATTTTAAATATTTTGAATTATATACATGGATACATGTAATTGCAATATATTACTGTTCTCTGACAATAATATATACATAAAATATGTGGAGGGCTATGCCTCCCACACCCCCATGTGGGGGCAGTGCCCCCCACACTCCCCTTACTATATGTACTAGAATTCATACTTAAGTTAACATTACAACAGTCACCTTGTAAGGTAATTTGTTTAGAAGTCCCAGCTTGAAAGTTAACTTCACTCTGTTCATCCACTCCAGCTAGAATTCTAGGTGTTTCTTCAAACTCTAAATCACCATTGCCTGCCCCATTTTGCCTTACAGAACTCTCAAGGGATTTCTTAGCAGTCTGTATAGCACTAAAGGCTGTTTGCAAAGCTTCCTGATTACCAGGAAGTGAATGCATTGATCCATCCTTCGGTGCTGATTGACAGGAAGGAGTGAGCAGCTCTATAAGTTGAGACAAATGACTGATAAGAGTTTTTAGTTCTCCAGCTTCACTGTTACTGGCTGCCATAACAACTGGAGCAGTCACAAACCCCAAAAACAGTGCCAAGTAAATGTGAAACAGATATGGGTACCCTCAGTCACTAAAACACTCAGAACACTCCAAAGACCGAGGATTCAAACAACTCCAGTAGATGTACAGCCACAAATAATCCCAAAGGAATAAAAGGAAGGCACTTCTGGTATTTAACGCCTCTAGTTTTTTATGTATGCTTTCATCAAAACACTTCATCAGAAATGAACACCAGAACTAAAGTCACACCCCTATTTATATCTACAATCAAACTGAATAATTGGTAAACTCAAAGCTATTAACAACTTAAGGAACATTTAAAGAGACAGGACGAAAAGAAACATATTAGACTCGATGCAAACACAGCACTGAAGTAAACTGTCATGTGTTCTCATTTAAAAACATGTATAAAACTGTAACCATAAACCTTATTATCCTAAATATTACTATCTAAAATTTATAATAATTTTATTAAAATTGTAAAACCATTTTATTAAAAATGTATACAAATATTGCACACTCTACAGATTACAATCTTGCTGCCCTTAACTTCAGGACAGGTAAAAGGGAAACATTCTCATTTAATCCAGGTTCCCTGTAGGCTTCAAGGATAACCTACCAATATAACTTTTGGTACTCAATTTGTGTCTCCCATTGACCACCTCTCACATCACAGGGAATTTCTTCTAACACATAAAAAGAAAAAAACAGCCTAGTCACAAACCAAAGTGTGTTTATATAGGGCGTTGTTAACATTTTGGTTACGAATGTCCCTAGTATGCTCATATATTTGTCTCTTCAGCTTTCTCTCAATTTTACCAATATAAAAAGTGGGACAGGACCCAGACTTAGCTATATATACCACACCCATAGATTCACATGAGGAATGGCTGGTCACAGCTATGCATTTGCTACGTGCTTCTACAATCACCGCTTCACCTTGTGCTATCCGAGGACACTGGGGGCATACACCACATTTGCATGTCCCTAATTTATAATATTTAGTCCTATTTGAAAAGTTTCTTTCTATCAAAGTTTTAATATTAAGACCCTTTCTAAAAGTACAAATGAGGGAAATATCCTTAACTCCTCTAAGATCAGACAACAGGGAGAATCTATTCCATTGGTTATTCAAAATGTCTCTAATAACAATTGCATCCCCACTAAAATCAGTGGTAAAGGAAGACTCATAATTTTTACTTACAGATGCAATATCAGTACTTGGCCCAATGGGCTCTTCTACCACCATGCTGTCCATCCCTATTATAGGGCAACATCTACTTTGCCTACCCTCTTTTACTTCCTTAGCCAACTGTTCTATCAATCCGCCCTCTCAGTGACCATTTCTTTTAACTTCAATACCTCCAAGTCAAAGTCACTGTCCTCGGAGGTCATATGACTAGCTCTCACCAGCTGACTTTTCACTATACTTTTTTTCTGACTAAAAGGATGGGCACTTTTAAAGTGGAGGAAAGAGTTGGAATATGTCTCTTTCCTAAAGAGTTTTGATTTAAAGCCACTTGATTTTTTCTCGATGGGGATATCCAAACAATTTAAAGTATCTCTAGCACAATGATGGGTAAATTTCAAAAAACTAGTTCTCTTGGAAATATAATCCAAAAATTCCTTCAGTCTATCCTCTGTATCCTTCCAAAAGATGACTATGTCATCCAAAAAACATCTGTAGATGGAACCAACAATCTTTAAATGGGGACTCCAAAACATATTTTCGCTCCCAGTACATAAGGACAAGGTTAGCCTATACCAGCGTGCATCTAGCACCCATAGCAACCCCACAAATTTGATGGGAAAATTCCCCCTCAAAGAACAAAAAATTATTGTTAAACACCAGATCCATCAACTCAACATACGTTTGAAATTCGTTGAAAGATAAAACACCACAATCATTAACTACCTCCTCAAACCAAACCAATATTGTGTGGAATAGATCCAAATAGATCAACTACATCTATGGTGGCAAACAATTGTGGATGTAGGAATTCAGACTTAATACACCTTAACATGTCCCACAAGTCCCTTAAAACAAACTGGTCTTGTTGAGGGATAAGTTTCAACTTTACATCAAGGAATTTTGTTAAGGGGGCAGTAATGAACCCTTCAGCTGCCACTATGGGCCTAAGTGGGGGATCATTTATATCCTTATGTACTTTGGGTATCCCAAATATAGAGGGAACCCTGTGTTTATCATTGGTTAAAAATTCAAGAGTACCTATATCAATCAAACCTTCAAGCATTAAGTCATTCAAAGCTAAATGGATCCACTGATAGGCAATATGGATTTCATTCTTGGATGACCTGGAATACTTTCCTGGTTCCCCAAGAATGTCTAGCATTTTTGCATTGTAAACAGTGGTGTCCATGAAAACCTTTTTGAATTCCTTTAAAGTATTTCCCTTTGATGGAGTACTTTTATTGCTTAAATCTTTTTAATTTTTCTGTTTAGTTAGCCCCAGAGACATGCTTTTATTTTGGATAGAACTGTCTACTTTTCTTTGCTATTCACATTAACAATTGATCAGAATTTGAAACAATGCATTCTGTTACTGTTGTTGGAATCTAGTATTATAAACCAATCATTAGAGAAGGCTAAAGAACAAGAAGTAGTAGAAAGGCGATCTTCATGACATTCTCCTTTTTGCTGTCCCAGAAAAGATGGCTATCTGCTTCATAAGAAGAGTAATGTTCATATAGGTAAGGGTGAGCCAAAGGAATTAGAGGCCAGTCATCATCAGACGAAGCAAGGTGATTATCGATAAAACAGGCCCTGGCATGGCATAACCATCTTTCTTGACTCCCTTCCTCCTCTATAGGGGGGGTTCCACAGGGGTCTAGGGTTCCACCTTTCTCTATTCTATTTTATCTTAACCCTCTCCATTCCACCTCTATCTCCATTATTTCAATATGCAGATGATATGCATGACATTATCTCTATCTGCTCTGCATCAATCTGCTCTTCTTCAACTATTACAAAAGACCATTCTGCTTCATTGAGAGCATTGGTTCTCTAACCATTCTCTCCTCCAACCTAAGAAAAAACACCAAACTACACCCACCTCTTTGTCTTCTCCCTCTCCTCCTCTTACACACTACTTCCCAACAATGGTACCCTTATCAATCCAGAACCTACCACCAAACTCTTAGGTATTACAATGACAAACAAACTGAAATTTGATAACCACATATAAACCACAATCAAATCTACTAACAGAAAACTAGGGTCTCTACACAATCAAAAACTTTCCTACTCCTGAAAACAAGAACTAACTAGCTAGAACCACTTAATATCTATCTACCTATATATGCTTCCCTATTTATACTAATCTCTCCAATATCCACAGCCTATAACAATATTGCCACTTTCCTCAAAATACTCACCACCAAAACCTAAAACAAAAAAACTACTAAAAACTAGGCTGGCTAGAACTACCTCAACTAATAACATTTAACCAACTTACCAGCCCCCTAGCCCCATCCAACCAACTCCTGCTCTCCCCACTAATTAAGCTCTACAACAATCTAGGCGGCCTAAATCCACTCAACCAACATATAATGATACATACATCATCTCAGCAGGTGACACCTGTGACACCAACTCAGTGGGTGGTGGTTGGGCCAAACCACCAAATCAACACTTTACTTCCCTTACTCTCTCCCACTATTCAAAACTAACCTAAAACTTTTCCCTATTCCCACTGGCTACTGCTCTTGCTGTATACCTTTGACAATCCTTTTCTTCTTTTTTTTTTCCTTTCCTTATTCCCACACTACTATTTCCCTCCTCTAAACCCTTTTCTCCACTCCCTCTCTCTAGCAAATTAACCTCCTTTCCTAGCTTGACTGCTTTTTCCTCACAAATATATTGCAACTGTGCATGTAACATTAATTTATGTCCATTATAGAAATGCTAGAAATAGCTTATGCCATACTTAAATGCAGTTAGTTTGTTTTGTATGTTTCCTCTATCATACCTTGGTCAATTTTATGTTTTTTTTTACTTTTCTTTAAATTCTAATTATTTTAAATAATATAGTTTTTTTTAATATGTTTTTTTTACAGTACAGAGAGCTTTTTCCTCGGCCTCCACTGAAAATGGACATGTATCCAGCTGGACTAGCCCGGTTAACAAATATAAAATAAATAAAATTAATAAAATCTTTAATTTTTCTTATTGCTTTAAATGGTAAAGTTCCCAGGTACTATGCAAATTATCTCCTGCACATTTTTGTAATATATTAGCTGTTGTATTAGCTGCCTGTAGCTATGTTTTCACTCTAGCAGAATTATATTTTAAACTTCTAACTACAGATTCATTTTCCTTTTCTTTAGATTCTTCTTGTCAGTCATTAAAAGCTGACTGACAAGGAACAGCTACTTTGTTTCCATTTTGTTTGTTTCTTTTAAAGATTTCATAAAATAGCCTAATCAAAAGCCCTACTGTCAGAGAACTGTAAAGCTCTATCATTTTTACTGAGCTCAGAACACTTTACCAAATAATTACAGATGTCTCATCCATATTTATTAAACATATGTCTAGCTGGATTTCCAGTCTTTGGCTATTTTAATATTTCCACACTCGATCACACTGTAATCACAATACAATGGAAAAATTATTAATTCACATACAGTACAACCCACTCTCATACAAATATATGACTAAAACTCACTGTCATACGAATATGTGATTAAACCTGCCCTCATATCAAATATGCAATTTAAACCCACTCTCATGAAATATGTAATGTAGCCCACTTTCATATCATTTTAATTTACTTTCATACCAAAATCACTAAACTACTAAAACTCATGTAAAAAGGTTTGCCTGTAGAGATTTCAGACTCTGATGAAGGTGAAAAAATTAGCTATGAACTGACACATTAGAAATTCATCAGGGATAAAACCTGTCAAGAATGGACCCAAAATGTCATTTCTGCTTCAGAATCTCACATACGTCTTGAAACCTGAGACTTCACAGCACTACAATGTTACACTTCTCACCTCTCAGACCTAACTAGTGAGGACAATACATTAGGAATGGTGCAACATTCTCCCATGTTTATGAAGACTACATCTACAATGTTTCCTTGTCAGTGCACAGACTAGCTGGTCCAGGGTATTTTGTTTACAAAGTTCAGGAATCTCTGCACATACATATTAGGGTTCATATATGATTTCCAGTCTATAGTGGGGTAGTGAAAGTCAGCCATGAATAAAATATTGGGTTGAATGGGGAGCATGTCACTACATTTAAGTGTATGTTATGGGTTTATAAACAAAGAATATAGCCTCAGGCAATAAAACAACCAGAGCAAAAAGAAGCAAATGAGAAAATATACCATAGCACTGGATGTAACACAGCAGAATGTCCAATTTATTGTAAGTAAGCACTTTCAAGGGTTCATCTCTTCATCAGACTTAGATAAAAATGACTTAAAACAACCACATTAAATAGTATTCCAATTAACATTAATTACTTCAATTAAAAACAAATTATTTAAAGACATACTTAACATTTTTAAAAACATCACAGCATACATAAACTAAAAACTAGTGTCTCAACTGTCTCGCTTTCAGGAAAGGTTTAATGGAGACCATATATTTCAAACCAGGCACTTTATCAGCGCGCAGTAATATAATCCATTTCTGTTCAGCCGCCTCAGTAATGTTCCTCATATCTCCTCCAGTTTTTCTGACTGGAAGTATTTCCAAGACCAGAAACGTAAACATATGCTCACTACCTTTATTCTTGATGTGCATAGCCAAGGCACTACTTTCCTTTTTATTTCTTATATCCCTCATCTTTTCAAGTATCCTGTCTTTGAACTGTCAATTAGTCATGCCATATAATATGAAAAACATTTGACACAATAACTCAGATATATTACATTCACTGTTTTACAGTCAGCATAGTGAGAGGGCTCTATTCTGAAGCCTAGCTTAGGGTGTACAAAGTTAGTGCCTGTGTGTATATACGCACAGGCAGTACAACTCCTGCATGTATATGTATCTACTCTATCCGATCTATGAGTAGTCCTATTTAAACTAGATTTATAACAAAGATGGTTCTTTAGGGTCTTATTATTTCAAAAGCTAAACTTAGGTTTGTTTCCTACCATCTCCTTCAACCCATCCAAAGTAGAGAGTATATTCCAGTTCTTATTAATGACATTGCAGATCATATTTATATTACTAGCATATAACAAAGTTATTCTCAGATCATTACTACTCTCATTAGTGATCTGTCGTAGCATCTCACTACTCTCAACAACACTATTTACATGTGGGTCACATACTGTTGCATTGTTGGTAAAGTATGGTTTACACCTACGATGTCTATCTTTCCATGCCTCTTTAATGTGCCTGTCTATATCTTTACTTTTATAACCCCTTTCTATAAAATCCAGTTTAAGGGACTCTAGAGCTGAATTCAGCTCTGCATCATCATTATGTAATCTCATCAACCTGACCACTTGTCCTTTTATTATATTACGTTTGCAATGGTTTGGGTGCATACTTGTATTGTGCAATAGGTTATTCTTTCTAACCAGTTTCCTATACAAACTAGTTTTAACAGTATTGAGCGAATACTTACTAACAGTCACATCTAAAAATTCCATCTGTTGTAAACTATAATTATATGTGAATCTCAGAAAATCAGTGGTCATATTGAGATAGTGGATAAACTCTCTTAATTTTGTCTCACTTTCTTGCCATAATAAAAAATATCATCCACAAATCTAGTATACCACAAGACAGAGTTGGCATAGGTCATATTAGAGAGTATAAACTCTGTTTCCCATTGCATCAATGAAAAGTTGGCATAGCTGTTGGCACAAGCTGTGCCCATTGCCACGCCAACCTTTTGAATGTAGTATTCATCACTGAACATAAAAACATTGTTACTTAAAATAAGGTCCAATAGGCTACAAATCAAGCATATTTTATCACCCTTAACCCCCTTGCTATGCAATAGTTCACTAATACTATCAATACCCCATTGATTCAGTATGACCGTGAACAGGGATACAATGTCAATAGTAACAAAGTAGCATTCAGAATAGTCAGGTTTCCATTTCATTTGTAAAAACTCAAAAAAGTTTTAGTGTCCCTTAGAACAGTCTCACACTCTACTAATATGTGATGTAAGTTCTTTTCGACAAAAATGGATAGGGATTCCATAGCCCAGCCTCTGCCAGAGACTATAGGTCACATGGATGGAGTACTAAGACATTTATGAACTTTTGGCAAACCATATACAATTGGTACCACTGGATGTTCAACTGAGAAGTATTCAAAGAGTGGCTCTGATATCATATTAGTTATTAATAGATCGAAGATCAAAAATGCTATTCTATCCATAACAGCTTTAACAGCAGCTATTGATATACATTCATAGGTATCACTTTGACTTACAAGAACATGCATTTGTCTGTGATACAGCTCCTTATCTAAAATAACTACACCTCCACCCTTGTCAGCAGGTCTAACTTCTATGGAAGTTAATTATCTCATTTCTTTCAGTGCATCATACTCTTCTTTAGACATATTGTGGTAGAGTTTATATTCCTCTTCACTATCAAAACTATCCCTGATCTGTTTATCACAGATCTCCACAAAGGTATCAATAATAGCATTGCTGGGTGGAACAAACACACTGTTTTTTTTAAAAATTGATTGAGTAGTATTTGCATTATTAAATAACACACACAAGTTCAATGTCCTGGCAAATAGCATTAAATCTTTAAGAACATCAGTTATTTGAGCTTTTCTAGCCGGTACAAAGCTGAACCCTTTGCTCAATAACAGTCTTTGAGCATCAGTCAATTCATACATTGAGATGTTAAAAATCAAACCTGTTTGGATCTTTTGCCCCCTCTGTACCAATCCTCTGTACTTTGCATTCTCCTTGTTTTTTGGTTTCTCATTCAACTCCTGGGCCTTCACCTGATCAGGAACAGTTTGTTTGATAAAAAGCGACTCGTGTCTGACGCCGTTGGTGTTACAGAGTCTTTACTGATAAAAGCAGCAACATTCGACCATTGCACTCTGTGTTCCTTAGGTTTAACAATCTGTTCCTCATGGTTGCAGTCAGTTCCTGATGCCAGGCTATACTTTTCGTTCCTATTACCTGTAGCAGAATCATGCCCCAACTGAGAATCCACTAGTGGTGATGCTATCACTACGTTGCCTCCTAGTTCTGGCTCACTTCTAAGTGGGATGGGCGGGAAGTGTTCCACAGAGACAATAGGGGCAGAATCATTATTAACAATGCTGGTAGTCTCAGCAACCACACCCTCATGCCGTATAGAGTGTGTATCATTCCTGCTTATATTCCATGAGAAAACATTGCCATTCCTGAAGTCACCAAAGTCTCTCCGCAACTTTCTGAATTTGTTTACTTTTCTCATAGTTCTGAATGTTCTCATACAGGGTATCCATCTTATCACCTAACACAATTGGTGAATAATTATCACAAATATCATTCTGTAGCCTGTTGATTTCAGACATTAACTCTTCCTCTTGTGGGCAAAAAAAAATCAGTAAGCAGTTATAAATACCTTGCATTACATTTGTGGTTGATCAAATGCCATTGTCTAAGCAGCTCTGGATAGGTTTGCCCATACATGGGCATGGTGAAAACTCTCAGGCCTCTCGGTACAACACTTTGCTTGAGTGAGGCTTCTAAATGAAAGTGCTGCCATTGCAGCCGCTTAAACTTATATAGTTTATTTTGTACATCTTTATACTTGACCAAAAAGCCTTCACGATTAACAGGATCATCTCCCACACTACCAGCATCTGTAGATATAGTCACTTGCAGTAGAGGGTTACTACTCATATTCAACAAAGTGTTAAACTGTTCCAACGAATATGTGCTCAGTTCATTTGAAGTTTTAGCATTAAGACTGGATATCTCTTCAGAAGTTCCTTCCATCATACCTTCTGCCATGTTCACTTGAGACATTAACACCAAAATTAATATAAACAAAGACTACAGCCTCAGGCAATAAAACAACAAGAGCAAAAAGAAGCAAATGAGAAAATACACTGTAGCACTGGATGTAACACAGCAGAATATCCAATTTATTGTAAGTAAGTGCTTTCAAGGGTTCACCTCTTCATCAGACTTAGATAAAAATTACTTAAAATAACCAACAATATTACTGAGGTGGCTGAACAGAAATGGATTATGTTACTGCGTGCTGATAAAGCGCTTGGTTTGAATAATATGGTCTCCATTAAACCTTTCCTGAAAGCGAGACAGTTGAGACACTAGTTTTTATTTTATGTATGCTGTGATGTTTTTAAAAATGTTAAGTATGGCTTTAAATAATTTAATTGTTTTTAATTGAAGTAATTATGTTAATTGGAATACTATTTAATGTGGTTGTTTTAAGTCATTTTTATCTAAGTCTGATGAAGAGGTGAACCCTTGAAAGTGCTTACTTACAATAAATTGGATATTCTGCTATGTTACATGCAGTGCTTCGGTGTTTTTTTCTTAAGGTATGGGTTTCTTCAGACATTCTGGGGACCTATACCTTGCAAGTACATGATATGGGACTTTGCTCTATATTAATTTGAATATGGAGGCACTCAAGCACATCATACTGACTCAACAGTGCTGAATTATGTATGTTTTTGATGTAAAATGAAATGTTTATGTTTTGTAAAATTAAAATTAACCTCAAAGCTAGTGCACAAAGTCGATCATAAGACAATCTATCTATAAAATCTTGTGCAAACTAACAAAAGCCCTACTGAAAAGAAACTCAGGCAACTAATGCAGCCCATTGAATGCAGGATGCACTACTCTAACATAAAACACACACACACATAAACGCACACACACATACATGTGCAGTCTAATTTGTGAAACATGCTTTATTACAGGACTGGAGAACTTGGTTTGCCATTTGTGGCTTTGCACCTTATCATTACTGTCTTCCACTAAACCTGCAGAGCTAGATATTTTATGTATCCTATATCAGACTTCCACATATTCTATGTTATAATCATCATGGATTCCTAATGTGGAGCACAATTAAGAACTCATATCTGATATACTGTATAGCTAGCTATCTGCCAGCTAAGATCATCACAAAAGTATCATCTATATGATGAAGATCTCATCCAAAAAAAGATCTCTGAAACCTGTGTGATATTTATTTTAAGGTATGAACCACAAGATATAGTATCTTACCCATCTGTGCCTACGGCCAGACATGTTATATCGTGACATAAAACTTCACAATCTGCCCTCATAACACTTACATGCTGACATATCAAATAACACCATAGCCATCTTAAAAATTCTATATTTAATTTAACAGAAAATCAAATTAAAAATGTAAATAAATGCATTCCACATTTATTATGGTGTATAACAGTTATGTTATACACCAAAAAAAGAAAGTCTAAGGGGGAATTTATTAAAGCCTACACATTTTTTTCCATGTAGGCATCACACCATGCTGCTAATATGGTCGAGAATATTTTTAGATTCAGTAAGCGCTTCTGAGTGTCGCGCACGTGCATGCCAACACAGAAACTTCTGTGACATGTAAATAACCTCATAAGCAGGTGAATCTCATGCAAATGAGGCAGGTAGAGCAATCCAGCAACCAGATAGGCAGCTCTGCAGACCCTGTGTCAGTGTCCATTGCATACACAGAAAAATTCCGTGCACAGGAATATAGACAGACAAAAGAGGCTGTAAAAATGTAGATAGATGGACAGAAATGGCATATCACATACAGGTATGAGTGAAACTATCCTCTGTGTGTCTGACAAGTTAAAGGAAATAAATTAAATTTTTCATTTTTTAATAATCTGAGCATGTTTGCATGATGAGACACAGTGTGCAAACATGCTTTATAAAAAAATAAAAACAAAACTTGGAAAAAACAAAATTAATGTTATGTGAAAGAAATGTATCACAGAACTCTGCATGGAGTATCTGCAATGGTGCATTGGTACTGTTGTTAACATGGTAGGGCTTTGAAGTGTGTGGTTTCCAGGCTGTGAGCACTGATCCCTATGCAAATGAAGTGGCGTGGCTGAATAGCACAAAGGGGTAATTGTGTCCGTATATCCCCTTTATGTAGGCAAAGAACCAAGTTGTTGTTTACAGAGGAGGTAGCTGACATCAGGGGAGGGTGTGTCCAATGACTTCTAAGCTTATTTCAGCCTGTTTGCATGGCACACCACAGTGCTGAGCTTATCCTTGCAGGGGTCTGTGTGCCCTCACTTCTAAGCTTTGTTTAGGCAAGGGAAGCAAGTTTCAGCGTGTTTGTGTGGCACACAGCCTTGCTGAGCATGGAAGTCTGTGGGGGTGTGTACACTGACTGCTAAGCTTTGTTTACCTATGGGAGCATGTTTGTGTGGCATGCCACAGTGCTGATTGTATTTAAAACGTTTAACTCGTTTTCCTGCTATATTACATGACAATCAGGGCATTTATAATAAGAATAACAACCATAATAGTAATAGTGATGTTGTTTGTTCTTTTGATATAAGTAGTGATAGTTATAATATTAAAAATATTATTCAGAATAATTGGAAAGTAATACAAGGCAACCGTGACATTTTGCAGTCAGTTGGGTACTGATCCAAGTTTTGTATTTCGTAAATCCAATACTCTTAAAAATATCTTAGAACAACATAACACTAATCATTTTACATCCTTTATTAATAAAAAAGGTATGTTTCGATGTCAGCATTGTCAAGTTTGTAGGTATATTTCCGAGGGCCCTTATATTAACATTATAAGCTCTGATAGGATCATAGAAGTCAGTGATTACATTGATTGTAACACCAGTGGAGTGGTTTATGTGAGCTTGTGTTCTTCATGCCCCGCTTTTTACGTGGGGATGACCACGAGATCTTTAGCAACCCGGATAAAGGAACATCTATATGCTATTAGGGTTAAAGATCTCAACAATGCTTTATATAAACATTCAATTTCATGTATTACTTATAATAAATTTTTATTTTCAGTTTTGGAAAAATGTAAATCAGATGGAAGGGCTGGGGACTTTAAGAACTATATTGAACAACGAGAATGTTTATGGCAGGTTAAATTAAAATCTGATGTTTTACCAGGTTTGAATGAAAGTATTAATTTAAAGTGTTTTTTAAAATATCGTAAGTTGGTTATAAATAAAAATATAGATATAGATTTAAAGTTATGTTTTAATGTATAAATACTTATTAGTATTATATCTATTTGTATATTTAATTGATTAATTGTTCTTTTTAATTGACTGGGTTATTTATACTGATTCAGTTTCAAGCATCCTGTGTATTCTGTTGAAGTTGTGACGAAAGCGGAAATTAAATTTCTTTTTTACGCTATTACCGGTATCCTGTGCTTAGTACTTCCAGCAGCTTTCATTTGTTTAGTGTTTTATTTGTATTTAAAACCCAGTGACATATTTATTAGTTTTGACCTCTGTTTAACTTAAACTAGGGCCATTAAATGATGTTAATGATATACTAGGCAGGTGGAATTCATCATAGGTAGCCAATCACACAGTCAACACCTACAGAAAAGCACTATAAAGTATGCCTACAGCCTTCAATTTGTTTTTCCCCCATACTCTGCACCATTACAGTACAGACTTGGGAATTTTAACTGAAATAATGCTAAGGGCTGCTGTAGGTCTGCTACATCTGTATGTGCTAGATGCTGATGTCAATGCTGCTGCTGCTGCCAAGAGGCCTAGACAGAGAAGAAGAAGAGTGTTCAGGCCCAGGGTAACATTTCAAGAGCTACATGACTGGAGATTGTAGAGTGCTACAGGGTGGACAGGGACATACAAGATCTCACTGAGCTCTGCTGCCCTCAACTCAGACCCAGTGCCAAAAGTGGGGATCCCATCCCAGTGGAAACAATAGTATGTGTAGCCCTTAGGATAGTAGCTACAGGTGCTTTCAAAGACCAAATGGGGACATGATGGGGGTTTCACAGGCATCTGCTTCTAGGGTACTACTCCAACAGTTGCTGGATGCCATGCTACCATATGCCAGTGAGCACATTTCTTTTCCCCTCACCCCCGAGGTGAGGGCCAGTAATATGCAACACTTCTACTTTGTAGTACACTACCTTGAGGTACTGGGTAGCATAGATTGCATTCATGTATACATCAAATCACCACTTGGTGAAGAGAATAGAATCTATGTCAACCGCAAGGAGTACCACTCCATCAATTGCCAGGTTGTGTGAAATGCCCAGGGCATTATCATGAATATGTGTGCTGGCAGCCCTGGCAGTTATCACGACTCCCATCTCTGGCATGCATCACAGCTGTACAAAATGTTTGCTAGGGGGGACATCCAACACAGCCATTTACTGGGGGATGCTGGCTACGCAATGGAACCATGGATGATGACACCCATCAGAAATGCACACACACCCACTGAAAAGCACCATAATGAGGCACACCCCAAACTAGGGACATCACAGAGTGTGTGTTTGGGCTTCTGAAGTCATGCTTTCAGTGCCTCAATATATCTGGTGGACCCATGCAGTACTCAGCAGCCACATGTGCCCATATGTTCACAGTATGTGCCATGTGCCCATATGTTCACAGTATGTGCCATGCTACACAATATAATCCTGTGGAAACAGCTGCAGTAGGTTCAGCAAAGGGAAGGGATACACAGCCCCCCACCAGTGCCTCAGTCACCACAGCCACACTCACAGGAGGATTCAGAGGAGGAACCCCCTAATGATGTCCCTGTAGGTAGATGTAGGCATTCCCAGTACGCCATGGCTTTGGCTAAGAGACAACACATAGCACATTCACTGAGAACCTAGGGCCCTAGGGACTGATACCTTACTCCTACTCACATACATATAGTGAAATTGTTGATGCCAGACAACCTACACAACCTGTACCTATCCATGTATTGGATGTGTACTTCTTGCATCACACAGAGTCAGCCCTGTACTACAGTCCTGTCAACTGCTGCATTCACAAGGTAAGTCTCTAACCTACACATTACCTGTAAGGATTACTATAATATGGTATCATATGTATGGATCAGCTGCATTAGTGCAAGGAAACATAGTGGGCTTTGTGGACAGAATGATCATCCACATAGGACTACAGGTATCCAGTCCAATAGTATGTGTTTCCTAATAATCATGGTTGGAATATGCACTATGTCAGTCAAGAGAGATGTTAAACAGTGGGATCACATGATATATGGACTACTGCCTACCCCAGTAGATCATGTGGTGTTGTTCCCCCTCCCCCAACACAGCAGTGTTCCCATATAACCGCTTTAACAGTAAGTCAGCAATAGTATACCAGCAGACCAGGCAATGTCAGGGCTGTAACATAGAACTTGATCACACATTGTATGTCACATGTAACACAGGAAAACAATGTACATATTTATCTTGCTGATTGTGTGTTGAATGACTCCACTGTGTCTGGCAGCCTGTGTGGCACAGTGGACTAGGGAACTTAGCATGGATGATGGTGCTGATGCTTCTAATCTGGAAGTAGGCACATCTTTTCCATGTGAAGTATTATCATCTTGGTGTTTTCACATAATGTCAGTCTGTGTGTGGTGTGACATTATGAACCTCATACTCAAAGAGCTGGGGAATACCATGGACATTTTTAGTGATGTGCAGTACTGCAGAAACAGGGACAGATGTCTTAGTGGAAGAAATCTATTCAAACCTTGACAAAATGGGGGGACACATGCCCACAAATAGGGGCATATGTTAAATACTGCTCTCATAAATGTCAACAGTCAAAAATAACAGGGTTTGTTTCAACAGACAATTTTTTGAAGGATTTGAAGTCAAGCACTCAAATGTATGTCACTATTTAGTGACTTCAGTCCTAAGTTCATCCAAGTGATTTGCCAGAAAACCAGAAATTTTATGAGGAACAGACTAAAACTATGAACCAAAACTCTGTACATTCTGCAAATCTCTGAACAGTTGAGAGGTATAGTCTGTAATGCACAAAATCCCGGACTGGAGTATAGGTATGTGTAGCCTGGAGTCACTTTATAAGTACTGACAGTCACACTGGGCATGCCCAAACACTTAGTTAAAATGAGATCAATTCTGTTGGTCTGTCATCAGATGAACCTGTTGTGTATAGATATGTCTATACATACAGAAATATATGTATACATATCCATCTGTCACTATCTCTCTCTCACATATATAGTATATCTATCGCTATGTAGTATCATATAGATATATACCGATATATATAGCTATATATATCACAATGATGTATAGACGCTCCCCATATATCTTCATGACACATATCCATATCATACACACATACAGCTACATTTATATGTACATCCCTGTTAATTACATAAATATGTGGGTGGATGTCTGTATTGTCCTACGTACCTTAATATTGATGAGTAAATCTGCACTATCACACATCCATACTGTTGCTCAAAGATTCCAAACTAAGGACACAACAGCACATAATCCAATTACATACAGACCCCTGTGCCTGCTGGATGTCACCATGTAGAGAGATTCAGGTGAGCAGGTGGTATTATGTATAATGTTGTCAATGCACGCATGGACAGGGCACATTGTTCCTGCCCACAGGTTTGCCATCTAACTGCAAAAAGACACATATGACTATACTATTCAATGTACCCACATAGCTAGGATAATAACAGTTATCCCATTACTAGGATACTAGATGCAGATAACAGTATGAAGCAATATCACTCTGCAGACCACAGATGCTGTCCAACACAAACCTAGTTTGTGTAATGCACTAGTACTGTGCCTGCAATCACATGTACAACAGACTCAACCTGTGGCACATGCAATAAGTATTGTGATCTGTTCTGAATAAGACTAGATAGGTAAGGGTTCTATTCTCACTTGAGGCTACTTTGTGTGTGTGTGTGTGTGTGTGTGTGTGTGTGTGTGTGTGTGTGTGTGTGTGTGTGTGTGTGTGTGTGTGTGTGTGTGTGTATGTATATATACCCATGAAAACAACTGATATCCACCTGCAATGGTTATGTACATTTTGCCCTCTAACTTGCTGCTGGTTTCCACACTGCCCTCTTCTACAAGTCCTGATGATGTCATCCACCTGAAGATTACCAGCTGAGAATGGAATACCAAGACCTAAGCCATGGCGCGTGCAATAAATAATGTAATCTACAGTTGCAAGACTAGATAAGTTAGGGTTTTAATCTCACTCCAGGCTGCTTGGTGCATGTGCATGTGCATGCGTGCGTCCTGATGGCATAAATACAATCATCTTGGTAACCTAGAAATAGGTAGCGTTTTGCAGTATTTTATTTGTAGCGTGTGATGTGCCCCCCCAAAGGAATGACCACAATAAGGCCTGCTGATGTCATCAAGCATATGTCCTGAACTGATAGTACTAGCAGACATGAGGTGTGTTGTGTGCATTATGTACTGTTATCTGTAGTTTGTACCATTACATAGGTAAGTGTTGTCATCTACAAACAGCCAACTTGCACTATGCATGTGCCTGTACACAGTTATTGAAAGTGGTGCTAGCCTCAATGTAGCCATGGTTGTGTGTTAGCCTGTTAGAGCATTTTACATCATGTTATAGACCCGTAGGACATTTGAACTTCACTGGCATAATGGCCATACAGCCATCAGAATCATAAACATCTTTATACCCATAGTTACAGCATCGGCACATATTGCCCCAGTCCTCGAGGTCACCAAGCCATTCATACAGATGGTATATGGTGAGGTGCACTGAGGTGCTCTGTGTGCTATTATGCAGGGCTCTGTTTCAAGGATGTGTTTAAGTGTGCTAGACAAATATCTCCCACAAGCATGTAGTATCAAGGTCCCATACAAAGTTAATGTCCTTACAGCAGGTTAAAAAGCATGGTCACACACTGGTCCATTTGCAAGACACAGATCACCTCTGCATAGTTTATATTCCACAGGTGACAATGACAATCATTGCAGACTATCCCCATTAAACACATATTGGAGACATGAGGTGACCTTGTGAGGGACCATACTGTTGTGTGCAATTGCCAGTACTGCTTGGAAATGTGCATCACCAAATGGCTATTGCAATCAGATATTGGCATGCTGAAGGAAGAGGACTTGGAGGTTATGAGCATATCAATTACAGGTGACTGTGGCCTCAGTTACACCATATGATTCATGCCATTCCACTGTAGAGGTAGGGTGATCTGAGGCACATTAGGTCTAAACCTGTATGGCCAGGTCTGTGTGCCCAGTTTGTTGATCCTTGACTATGTACATTACATCTTGCGGCCGACATGCTGCTTACCAAGTACATACGTCTAACTGATGGAACTGATACTACATATATATCTGCATGGAGTTTATGGTTATTACTGTATCGACAGCTAATGCCCTCTTGCAAGATGGTGACATACCACAGAAACTCTATGAGTGCTCACAGTTTGCAGGCATCAGCCAACATTGTTAGCCGCAGTCAGTCAGTAGGCACTTGCATTGTGGTGAATGGATTCCAAGCAGTAGATGAACCAGGACTGTGCCCTGTTGAACACTGCTGCTGACAGATTAGCTATTGGAGGTGTCTGTCCCTATGTTGCATATGTGTGCCAGCAATGGGCCACCTAGTGACCCCTACAATGATAGTTTCAGGGATGGCTAAATAGGTGCTTTGTAAATGTTGCATGAGCAAACGATATAGTCAGATGACTTGGCTGAGTCTAAGGGGCTGTATGCACTGATGTACCCTCACCCAGGCCCATGGGCACTGCCTAGGAAATGTCCACCACATGTAACAGTCATGCTCCCTCTATCACACATCCAAACTGTGTACAGCCAGCTGTGTGTATAACACATATGTGTGCTTATCAACTCCATGATAATCACCCCTACAGCCATATAGATATGGATAGTCAGGCAAAGAGGTGTATAGAAATGTCAGTCAGTGGATGCACCACCTCTGTGCAATGGTACAACATTGCTGTTGTCCACTCAGCTGCTGTGCAGCCAGTAGTAATGTTATGATTGCAAGGGTGTCCCAATGGTGTTAGTAATCCTTGCCAGATCACATGTGGGATGCAGCCTGGAATGTTAGTATATGCAACAGATACTTTGTATCTTCCAGTGACAGGCCAGTTATGAACTGCTCTGTAAATATGGAAGTTATGGGACAAGTTGTAGGAATGTCATGTGTCACATGTGGTGGGGACATGGGAGTGTAGTTGATGCAGACAGTGTGGGTGTACAGGTTAGGTATGAGTTCAGACCCATCATATGTGGCATCATGACATATGAGGTCACCAACAATTTGGCCTTGTCCATTGAAGTCACACATGTAACTACACTGTGCGTTGTGGTTCTGCTTTGCATGAGTGGCTACTTTTATCACTTACCATGCCTACTCAATGTCACAACAGCACTATGTGCTTCTTTTAGCTGAGAAGGTAGTGCCCACATGTAAAGGTTGGCACCCTGATCCCAGTTGTCACACAGCACTGTCCAACTGTTTTTGTACAACCTGCTAATGGCAGTTGTCCACCAGTCAGGTTTACTGAGCCATGATGGGCCTGTGTCCCTCCTGTCATGGACAGCCAACTTCATGCTATTGTAATGCTGATGACATAATGCATGGGTGTAGATCTTTCCATACTTGCCTGTCCCATCTGAAGGTGGAGGTGCAGTCATGCTATGTCAACCATCCCACAGGAGGTAATAAATGGCTGTCTTGACATATATGTCTGTATTGTCTGCAAGGGGGAGAGTATGTGCTGGTAGTTCTAAGGAGACTGGTCTATGGTCAGATCGCACCAGGGAGGGCCTCACATTGGGGAGGGGGCTGTAAAGTCACACATATTGGTAAACACATGATGCACTATGTTGATTTCCCCATGTGTGGATGCCATGGCACTGTTGCAGGGCATTATAGGTAAGGACCTGGACTATCCTTTATACAGGTGAGCCACGACACAACTAAGCAACACAGTGTGTACATATTACACTTCCCTAATGTGTTTGTCTGTGCTCTGTACAGACACCTTGCATGACTCTCTTCCTGCAACATGCTGGAAGTAACTGCAACACTTACTTGTATGGAGGACAACTAACAGGAAGTGCCAAGCGGTGTCCCCAGATCTCTGAGTCATGTCACCTGAAATGCCATGATAGGAGTTAGCATGGATATGAACACTGACACTGTCATACACCTAGTGATACTGGGCCAAAGACTATTATTTTGCTCAAGGCCAGATCATGCCTACCGACTGTAAACAATGGAGTCCATTGACTGTTACATTATGCAATGGATGTCAGACATATGTCTCACTCCACAACCATGGCCCAACAAGGTGTATGACAGAATTAGGCCAGAAGGCCTTGCTGGAAACTGTGTGCAGAATGTACAGAGTGTTATGTCAGGTGGTGGATAGGCAAGTGTCTGGCAGTCATATTCTGGGAAGACAGCAGTGGGAGACCTGCACTGCTATGACGCCAGTCACCAGTGATGTTAGCCATCTTCCATTATTGCCATACCCCGTCTACCTATTCCATCTCTGTAGACCCACCCACTGTCAGCAACCTCTGACTGAATAGAATAGCAGGTGATTGCATATTGGGAGCTGTCACAGACTCCCACACAGAACCAACAGTTATCTAGGATGGCCTAAGACACAGTCAGTTGTACTTTCAGCCATTGACAAAGACTAACTGCCACCAACTGCACAATAGTATCCTGTGGGACAACATCCACCCCTCCAAAATTTTGTAGTGTCTGCACACCAAATGCAGTTGAGCCATTACACATGGACTTATGGTCCCAAAGAGTAATGTAGCCTTTGACTCTCACTGGCCGGTAGGATGTGGGGATGTATTCACTGTTGTACACCCTGCACTGACAGGTTTGGGATGTAAATCCCAGACTGTCACTGCTATACTGAATGTGGCAATCATTATAGCTATCATTGTGTGCAATGGCCCCCATGCTATGTCATTACACAGGCATATCATACAGCTGTAGCAACCATGCAAGTTCCATGGTACACCAATACTTAGCATAGATAACATGTCCTATGGAGTTTGTGTCATGACTGTACATGTGTAGTCTGTTCCATAAATGCTTTGGAGGAGATGTGTCTGGCTCCATACAGGGAGGTGTCGTATCCCACTGTGTACTTCCCATGTATCCATGACAGGACTAACACATGTCTCGCCTGTTATACACCCTTACAACATCACTGTGATATACATAGTACCTGCTGGAGAGACAGATATGTAACACAGACAGTACACCCTATACGAAACAGGTTCCCCATGCATATGAAGCACACATCTGCTGTGGCACACATCATGTGCATGTAACACAATGGGATGCAGAGCACAACAATCATAACTGGTGTCGAGAAAATGTCTGTACTGGACACAGGATATTTGTAGATGGCTCATCTTCATCACCACAGCTTATAGATGTGTGATTTCTCAAAACCCTGGTGATAGTTGTCAAGGATAGCAGATTTGTTCACAGATTAGGGATGCATGAGTACAGTGAATGTTGCTTTTGTCCTTGTTAGCCTGGTATATACATATGAACCTATGGAGTTATGCACTTATAGTGCTGTACCTTGCTGAAGACATATTTCTGCTGTGCTGACATGCCATCCTGTGCTGCTTCATTGCCGTTGTGTATCCATAGATTATACCAACAGACCCCTGAAACAGAAACAGGTCCATGACACACCTGTCATCATATAAGTATAGAGCCATTATAACATCATACAACATAAGTTACACTAAAGTATATGGTGTACTCATGATAAATGCCAGCATGCAGGATCTGTTGTTAACCACTACAAGTGGCATGGAAAAACAACACTGCATTACACAAATACATGTTAACTAATATAGTCATCCTGTGCATCAGACATATAGCTTCATTTCCCTGCATCAATGGTGAGGAAGACAGGGATGTGGCACAGGGTGTTGTATGGGGGTGCAGAAGAACCAAGCTGAACCAAATGGTTGACAGCATATGTGTGAGTCAGGAATGGAAGCAGTTAAGATGGACCACGAAAAAGGTCCGTGTATCTCTCTAGGTGACCTGTATTTGACAGTGGTGTATGAGTGTGTGCATGCACACAGTCAAGCTCAGTGCTAGCCCTACATGTGTGTATGTTGAACAGCTTTGGACCATACATGTTAGATTTGACAGTTTACTGTCTCTGGCTCCGAACTCATGAACTGGCTCTGCCAGAAGTTGCACTGGCACCTGCATACCCAAGGTCAGAAGAGGTGCTAGTACCTGATGTTGACTGCTGTCTTCTGGGCCTGTGTCCCCCACGGGAATTCCCAGGACCAGGAGCCCATGGCCTGCCATGTCATAGTGAGGACAGCACACTCCCCCCGCTGTAGTGCTGGATGTACTGGCACTACAGGAGGATGATCGTGCACATCCATGTGGACTCTCCACAGATGGGGTTGCTGACCTAAGCCCATAAGTCTGACGCTCAACTCCAACCACAAGTTCCAGCAAAGACAATGTGCAGTCCAAGACAGAAACTTTCTCAGCCCACCTTCTGAACACTGCATCAGTCAACCGATCCAAGGTGTCCCCAGTGAGGTGTAGGCAGTCACGATATCAGACTGTGCTGCATCCATAACACTAAGCATACATCTGGTGTTTTGTTCAGAACATGCCTGAGTCTCCAAGATGGCCCAAAACATGTGCCAAGTGACCATGGTGGATGGATAGCAAGCCTCCTACAAGCACCCCTGTCAATCCACCTCTGTAGGACCTCACTAGCTGTCTTGCTATGGCCAATGTCTACACTCAGTGGAGCCATAGTTGCCACACTTTCCTGTTCAATGTACCCACCCTCTGACTGTCCAATATGTGTGGCATCCAGGGACTGGGTAAATGTGGGCATACCGACTGTGTGCAGTGACAATGGAGGCAGAAGAGGGATGTCTACCTCTGGGACAGGTTCAGCCCCCAGCACCCCCACCTGTGGCTCACTTTGGCCATCATCATCATCAGAGTCCAAAGAGACACTGGCATCAGTTTGTTTAGGGGACAGAGCCCAATCCCCAGGTTACCTGTGATAAAAATGAAAAAATCATAACATGAATACCAGCACTACTGTGCAGGAAAAATCCACCAATACTCATAATAACAAAGACCCAATATATTAACAGTCAAATTTTCCTCTCCAGTTTTGTCCAAAATAGACTTCCTGAGAACAAATTCACATTCAGCTCAAGACCTTTATAACAATCATGTCAAGTAAATCAAGTAAAGCATGACCAGTACAATTTACCTTTTAATTAAGCAATATGACACTGTACTTGATAAAACAACACATAAACACCCAGTACACCTATTTTAACAAATATATTGAAATTCACATTTCACTGCCTAATGTAATGTCCTTTCAAGCATTTGTGTTTAAAAGGCATTTTAGAGTAAATGCCTCATTTAAACCAGGAGGCTTATCTTTTCTTAACTGTCACTGCCAAAGTGTTTCTATTTGTTCAACTACACTTCTGTGATTACTCCATCTAAGATCCTTATGTACCTGTTACAGAATGGAAAATAAATCTTTCTCCCCTGTTTACACATGGCATTATGTTTAAATAGGATATTACTCTGGCACTTAACTTTAATAGAATATAAATGTTCCTTAACAAAACAGTGCCATGCTTACCAGGAGCTGGACCACAGCCTTGGCCACTACCTGACGGACCTGTGAAAAGTTGAGGGTGAGGTAATGTTAGCACTAATGAATGTTGCAGCACAACAAGGTAATACATACATACATCTCACATTTACAGTAGCAACTGTGTTACTTGTTGTATTGATCGCATTCTGAGTATGAGTGTAAAACTGAGGTAAGTCCCCCAAAGAACTAAGACCTGACACCCACGTAAAAGTGTATACAGCCTGACACACTGCCTTCTACAGTATTACAATGCTGATCACAGTAAACCTAGCTGCATGCTCCTCCGCTGTGGAAAATGTGGCACCCACCTTCATAATGTATGGTGTGTTGGATGCCTGGGAGCTGTCATGTGTGCCTAGGTTCACCAGGAATTCCTCAGTGGCTGTGAATGGTTGTTCTACTAAAGTGATGGCACAGTCCCTGGCTACATCTGGTGCCCTGCATCATGCAGTATTGATAATGTCTATTGCATAGTGTCAAACCTGCTCATATGTCCTGCCCTCATGTCCCATGCCATTCACATCATAGACAAGGTCTGCCCACAATAAAGCCCACTGTTCCCTGTTTTGCCTCCCCTGGACAGAAGGATGTGATGATGTTGCCTTAGTTCTTCCAGTATAATTTCATTTACACATCAGAGAAGGGTGTATGGTGTCTACGATACATGATTTCTGAAAGACAAAAAAGAGGAACATGTTACAGAATCACATATGTGGAAGCACACTATGTAGAGATATAGCAAGGAAAACATGTCTGGCACTATCCACTGCTTGCTCACACATGTCGTGCTCCACAGTGTTCAAACATACTAAGTGTGTGGATACAAATGAGATAGCAGCAACAGTCAGGTATTCCCGTGTCTGTGTGCCATGACAGATACTGCTGCATGATCATATACCCAACACATGGGTATACTGTGGTATGTTCACTACAGGCAACCCCCCGATAATACGTTATAGGAACAGTGACATACAATTAGCAGTGTGCTATTACAACCACTACAAAAGGACAGTCCAAAGAGACCAGTGTGTCACAATGACAACAGAAAACGCACACTTGATGTATAGTATATCCTCTGTAGGTGTAAGACAGCAGAAGATCAATGACATACCTTTATCACCGGCCTATGACAGGCTTAATGCTGTATTCCCTATTCCCTTTATGTCTATTCACCCATCTGCATCCTGTTGTACACAAAATCAGTTACATACCTGATGAAGTGCAGTACTCCACTGTTGATATGTGCTGATAGTAAAGCTTTCACAAAGGTTTGTTCTGTCTTTGGTAAGTCTCATACAGACTGGTTCCCCATAGACAGCTGCTTGCCTTTTAAATATGCTTCTCATTAGCAGGTGATTGGCTCTAAACCAATCTGTGAGTCTGAAATGCTAATTTCAGCTAATAGAGCTGATTTGCACTATTATCAGCCAATGACATGTAAGTAACCACTGTACAATATATAAGTCCTTCATGTAGATTAGGGACCCATTCTGATATGTTATGCTGGACATTATTGGGGTGAGGAGACTATATCGTTGCAGAGGGTAGGTCTGTAGCAGAAACCTTACCATAGATATGTGTGTGCTACAGACTGCAGCTGCTACTGCTGGTAATAGACAGTGCAAGCACTTTGGAGGACAATAGCTTGCAGGAGTAACTGTGGGAGCTGTGTCAGCTTTGTTGTAGAAGCAGAGCCAGGGTGAGGCTATCTTTTCCAATCCAAATAAGGCATGTGTTTAAGGTAAGTATGTTAGGCAATGGTATCACTAACAGAGTACTAGGCAACATGTTAGGTGTGTGCTTGGGTAAGATGGGGTATAAATATAAGAATATGTCGACGATTTGGGCAACTGCCAGGCCATATGTTACAGTCTAGTAGCAAATTGCAATGTGTATGAGGGCAGGCCTTTTTACAAGCAGGGACTTCCAATGTGCATGTTAGCTGTACAATTCTGATAATCTGCACAGTGACTTTGGAAGGATTGTGTGGTGCAGTCTGATATTAGTGGCCCTCATTTGCACTACCTGTGTTGGCATTCTGTGTGAATGCATTGATGTGACAGTTTATGCACATATAGTTTTGCTATAGGGATATGTGAAGTGTGTAATGTCAGTTCTGAGTACAGTGAGTGTAATACTCCTATAGCTGATGTAGCATGTACGTACCTCTCAAGCTGTTAGCATGGGTCAGTATGGGCCAAGCAATAAGAAATGCAGGTGCACTACTACACAGAACACATAATGTGGACTTCTATAACTACCAATGTGTTCTGTAAGCAGATTTGTTAATAAATTGCATTCCAGGTAAGCATTTTTCTGGATAACAGATGGATTAGGCAGTTTTAATTACATTATGTGAAATCATGACACTTGAGAGGCATGTTTGTGTACAGTACATAATCTAGAGATCTGTCATGCTTTAGTTGGCATGCATGGGAATAGAACCCAATAGCTGTGACTGCAGGGGACATCTGCAAAACAATTTAACTTTATTGGTAATGCTGATAACTCATTGTCGCCTCACAGCAAGAGGTTCTCCGGTTTGATCCTCGGCTGGGGTGCCTTCTGTGCGAAGTCTGCATGTTCTCCCTGTGGTCGTGTGGGTTTCCTCCGGGTGCTCCGGTTTCCTCCCACATCCCAAAGACATGCTGCAGGTGGATTGGACACTCTAAATTGGCCCTAGGTGTGAGTGCATGTGTGTGCCTTCTGTGGAAGGTTGGGCGCCGGGCTGGCAACTCGACACTGTAAAACTCCACTGCCAATCATGAGCGGACAGGTGATCCGCTGTGGCGACCCCTAACCGGAAAAGCTGAAAGACGAAGAAGAAGAGGAGGTAATGCTGATAACTGTCTGTGAAATGTTAGCACAATCATATCTGCTCATAACATGGGCTACCTCAACCATATACCATATAATATTTGATCCTGGAGTGGGAGAAAAAGACAGCATTATGTGACTGAATTTGTTTTGCATTCTAGAACTATTACAGTGCTATACTTGACTGCAGTGATAGTAGAACACACATGCATAGCATACAGCCGTACTGCATTTACTGAAACAAATATCTTTAGGAATCAATTATGTTGCTTAACACTTTATTGGTATTGCTAATTAGTGTCAGTGAAATGTAACCACAATCATATCTGTTCATAACATGGGCTACCTCAACCATATTCCATATACCTTTTGTTCTTGGAGTGGGAGAAAAAGAGAGCATTATGTGACTGAATTCATTTTTCATTCCAGAACTATTAGAGTGGTATACTTGACTGCAGTGACAGTAGAACACACTTGCATGGTATATGGCCATAATGCATTTATTAAAACAGATTTCTGTAGGAATTAGCAATGCTCTTAACACTTTATTGGTATTGCTGATAAATGTCTGTGAACTCCACACAATATCTATGCATAGACTGGACAGCCTCAGCCATATACCTTTATTATCTGAAGTAAGAAGAGCAGTGAGTATTATGTGACCAATATTGGCCTGGAGACAGCCTTGGACAGTACTATGAGTCAAACAATACAGTTTGCAGGTCATTACTTTTGCATTCTACAGCTATTACAATGTTAAACCTGACTGCAGCAACCTTAACGTTGACAAGTAATGCATGCAGCTCTACTGCAATGGTTATGACAACACAATCCTGCTGCACACCATTTTGTTTACTGTTATTGGTATTGTTTATTGTTTATTTCAATATTGTTGTTATTGTCCATTTATTGCACTACAACTCTACTTACTCATTTAATGCACTACAGTACTACTTGCCCATTTATTGCACTACAGATTTTATGGTGTATATTTTATTGAATTAAATGCTTTACTCTTTCTTGCTTATTGCACTACAGTCAGCAAAATAAAAACGTACATTCCACACTCATGACACAACCTGGCCAGGTACCTGGCATGGGACTTGACATTGCAAGCCTTCTCAGCTGCTGCTGTTGGGAGAAAAGCACACCATTATTTATATCAGTTTTGCAGACATTCAGCTTACTTATTGGTACAATAGAGAAAAACATGCTTACATATGTGTGGGACATCCCAGCTCTAGCTTCTTGGACTCAGGTGTCCAAGGTTCCCCACTTTCTACTCCTCAGGTCATCATAATGGTGAAGACACTGCTCTCCTGTATAGGGGATACCAGTAACACTGGTGAGTTCCCTGGCCAATGGGTCCCAGGCCTCTGCCTTACACTCTGAGTCCTGGAAACCACCCTGCAGCAGCCTGGGTTCATAATTTTTTAACAGGAGCCCAACAAAGACTTCGGAACACCCCATCTCTGCACCCAAAAGCGTGCTCCTTCACCAGCACTGCCTGCCATAGCCACAATTGATTAGACTACAAGGAATGATGCAGAATTCCTGCCTATTGCACTTTGTATAGGCTGTTTTTCCACCCTTACACATCATTGAGCGACATTCAAAAAAAGCGCTGTGTTGCTTATCAGCATGCAAACCAGCTAAGTGCAGCTAAGCAATGCGAAAACTTGCACAAGTGGGAGTTTAGCTCAGCTTAGCTCAGCACATAACAGTAGCTGTTAGCATAGTTAAGCAGTGCTTAGCACAGCACAGTAGTGTCATATTTCAGAAATTTGTTTTTAAAATTAAACATATGTAATAAATTAATTTATAGACATCTTATCATTGCTATAGACTCAAGCCCAGGACCTAATAAACATTAGGTTGCATCTCTACCCATTTAGCTACTTGTATATCATGAAAGCTAGCATACCTTCACATATACTACTGGGCAACCTGTTAGCATTGCTAAACACCATGGCGCACCATACAAAAATGCTTAAATAAACCCAGACATAAATAATTAATTACATCCAGTTTCTATTTTGAGATGTCTAGCAACTGTTGGCTATGTATGTATGAGTGCCACTCGACTCTGCAGTGCTCCGCACTGTGCAAACAGCAATAAAAAAAAAAGAAAAAATATAAAACTAAAAAAATGTATATAGTCACTGCTGAGATGGAATTCACTTTAGTTTTTTATTTTTAACACCCTAAAACGTTAAAATAATAAAACAGACAGCAGAATTGAGCGCTTTCTTCCCTCACATAGGGATTTCATCAGAATCAATCAGCATTCTCAAACACTTCCTTTTATATCCAACAGTTATGACATCACAATTAATTGTATTAAAAATCATTAATATTAAATAGGTTTCTGACCAATATTAAAAAAAAACAACGTATATAAATGTATTCTTAAAAAACTGTGTGCGTACTGATCATAAATTACATTCATTCTAATGAATTAATAAATATTATACAATCTTGTTAAAAACATTTGAATTTATTTTCCAATTAAAGCCTTTTTATTCAAAATGGGTTTGATAGAAATAATTTCATTTAAGCCAGGCATTTGCCCAGCTTGTAATTTAATTTGCCACCATGTTTCTTTCTCTTCTATGTGGCTTCTATAATCCCCACCTCTTGGTTCATGTGCAACTTTCTCTAAAATTCCAAAATTGAACTCTATAAAATCATTGCATGTTGTGGAATGTTTATACAATGCATTATTCAAGTTCTTTGTGACAATCTGATATGAATGTTCATACATCCTGTCCTTCAGCCTTCGTTCTGTTTTTCCCACGTAAAAAGCTGGGCAGGATTTACACGTAGCCAAGTATATTATACCTCTAGTTTGACAGTTACCCTTAACAAAGGTAATTCTAGACAAAAAAATGTTGTTTAATATAATATGATCATTACTATGTATATATCTGCATTGAGAGCAGTGTCCACATTTTTTAGTACCACCATCAATTTTCCTACCCTTACCACTTTCAAAACTTCTTTTTAAATTCGGCCCTAATTTATAAACAAAATTGGGTTTATCTCCCCCAATACCCCATAATTTGGGGTTATTTTTAAGAATAATCCAATTCTTATTTATAATATTTTCAACCTCTTTTACTTTACCACCATATGGTATAACCATAGCTCTTTCAAATCTGGCAGCTTCCGATTCTCTGACTTTTTTACCATCTTCCACACTTTTATCAGTACCTAAAAGTGGCTTATACTTGTTATCCCATTCTCCTAAAACATATTCCTTATAATCCTGTATCACTTTTTTGGGGTACCCCCTTTCTTCAAACATTTTGGAAACCTGGGTAAGTTCATCATCTAAATCTTTCCTTTCAGAAGTCATTCTTGCAACCCTAATCATCTGTCCCTTTATGATACTATTTTTCTGCTTGATTGGGTGGTTGCTAGTATATTCCAAATAGGAGTTGCTAAACGTAGGTTTTCTGTATATTTTGGAACTAAAACCATTACTTCCTTTCATGATGTATGTATCCAAATAATTGAGTCCCATATTATTATATGTGTGTGTGAACCTAAGAAAATTTGTACACCCATTTAGGTATAAAGTAAAGTCCTGAATCATATTTTCTGGACCTTTCCACAAAATGAATATGTCATCCAAAAATCTGACATATAATGTCATGTACTTGTAAAATTGACTATTGAATACATAATTCTGCTCCCAATGCAGAAGCACCATGTTGGCAAAAATGGGTGCACATGACGCCCCCATGGCTACACCCTTTGATTGCCTGTAGTATTCCCCTTCAAATAGAATATAATTATTGTCCAGGACTATCTCCATGAAATCTATTAATAGTCCTTTTTTGTTTTCATCTAAATGGGTGTTGTTGTTTAAGCTCTCTGAAAAATATTCCATCCCTTCTTTTTTTGGGATGCTAGAAAACATGTCTGCAGCATCAATGGTTAATAAAAACAAGTTTTTTTCCCAAAACTCTTTTTGAATTTTTGATAGAAAATCCCAAGAGTCCTTTACCAAGTGTTTGTTGTTAAAAATCTGATTTTTTAACGAAGAGTCTACTACAACTCCAAAAGGGTACGTTTTTGATCCTCTACCATCGATGATGGGTTTAAAAGACAGAGGATCCAAGCCTTTATGCACTTTTGGTATACCAAAAAATGGTTGCTGTTTTAGGTTGTAATACTTTAAGAAATCTATATAGGTCCCCCGATATCCTTTCTTCAATCAAATAGTCTTCTAAATAAAAGTCAATTCTTTTATGACTTATATTAACTTCATTAATTGATGAATGTTGGTAGGTATTAATGTCATTAAGAATTTCAAATATCTTTTGCGAATATTCAAGAGAGTTATATAATACCATTCCCCCTCCCTTGTCGGGTCTCATGACTCTAATAGTCTCATCAGTTCTAAGTTTTATCAAAATTTCATTTTCCCTTTTGCTTAAATTATTATGTGAGAAACCACGTTTTTCATTACATTTTAACTTATAGATTTCTTCCTCAATTGCTTTTTCAAAAATGTTTATAGTAGGTTCCGTTGGTGGAATAAAGGTACTTTTATTTTTTAACTCTGTGTTTTTACGTCCTATTCCAGGTACATTTTGACCATCATACATATAAGCTAAATTTAATTTCCTTGTGTACATTTATAACTCTACAATTGTGTCTATACAATCAAATGGCTTGTTAGGGACAAATTTTAACCCCTTCATACATAAATTGAAATGTTCTTTTTGTATTTCAATTCCTGTGAAGTTATAAATATGATACCCACCCATGGTATACACTATCCCATCTTGTGCTATTACCTCTACCATTCCTGGTTCCCTTGTCTGTAGTTTTTCTACCCTGTGTTCCATCTGCCTCTGTTGTCCCTTTGGCCCACATCCCAGTCTTGCCGGTACTGAAAATGGTGATTTTCATTACTCTCAACATAATTTTTATTAGGATATTCAAAGTTTTCTCTTCTGTTTTCAGTATTTCTTGTATACGCTTTATGCTCGTGGTGCTTATTAAACCATACTTTATTTGTTTTTTTGTCATTATTATCGTTTTTTAAAATGTATGCCTTATTAATTTTATAATCTTCCAGATCTCGCTTAAGCTTTTTACATTTTGTGTGAAATATTTTGTCACATTTAAAGTCCACATTTTCAATCTTTCTATAGTACAATTCTTCCATTTCTGAAAATAACAAATCATTTTTTATTTTACCATTCAATAATTCCATTTGTTCTATCAAACCACAGATTTTTTGGTCATTATATATAATAATCTTTTCTATTAACTCCATATTGTGTCTATCAAACATATCAATAAAATCTGCCTTTGTACTGTCGTCGTAATCAATCCCAAATGGGAACTTATACAACCTAAGTCCCTTTGGTATAATCTTTTTTAATACACATTCTGCCAGGTAACCATTTTCCAATTGTAACTTTTTTAATGAAAAAAGCTTAGATTCAAAACCAATAATCATTTCCTTAAGGTTACCTTCTATATTAACATCAAAATTAACAGCATCTTTCCCATACTTTTCATTAATTTGTTGGTCAGAAAACCCATATTGTTTATTAAATACATAATCATAATTAACTCCTTTCCTTCTCATTTCTCTTATTCTGTTATTATCATTTTGTCCATTACTCACAGTTCTTGTTGAGGCAGCACTAATATTATCCATAGAGTAGCCTCTATCTCGTTCATTAAGGATACCAAGTCTGTTACAGTTCTTATTAGTTTTCCCGTCAGTTTGTTGCATTCTGCCTTGTTCTCTCACTTTTGGTTTCGCTCCCATTCTCATGTCACCCTTTTTGTTTTTTGCCTGCTTGTCGGCATTTTGGTCAAAGGGAATCCGTAAATTTCCATTGGGGCTTACATCAAAGTTGGCATTCGCCTCGCTTGTAGAATTGTCCTCACCCGGCTTTTCGCCTCGCTGCGTGCCTAACATATCGTCATCATTAGGCGACGAAAGCCTTTTCCTTTTTGGTTCCATGTGTTTAATAGCCCCTTCTGACTGAGTGAAGAGCTCAATTAAATGTGTGAGCTCTCCTTTCATATGTGCAAGTTCCGACTGAACTTGGTGAAACTCTTCCCTTCTAATGGGGGACAGAATGCCTGGAAAACCATCAAGCGAATCCATCTCAGGGTCCAAAAGTCGACAATTAACCAAAATGAACGAACCCAACAGTGCAAAGTCCACAAAACCAAAAAAATGTATATAGTCACTGCTGAGACGGAATTCACTTTAGTTTTTTATTTTTAAGAAAGAAACATGGTGGCAAATTAAATTACAAGTTGGGCAAATGCCTGGCTTAAATGAAATTATTTCTATCAAACCCATTTTGAATAAAAAGGCTTTAATTGGAAAATAAATTCAAATGTTTTTAACAAGATTGTATAATATTTATTAATTCATTAGAATGAATGTAATTTATGATCAGTACGCACACAGTTTTTTTAAGAATACATTTATATACGTTGTTTTTTTTAATATTGGTCAGAAACCTATTTAATATTAATGATTTTTAATACAATTAATTGTGATGTCATAATTGTTGGATATAAAAGGAAGTGTTTGAGAATGCTGATTGATTCTGATGAAATCCCTATGTGAGGGAAGAAAGCACTCAATCCTGCTGTCCGTTTTATTATTTTAACGTTTTAGAGTGATAAAAATAAAAAACTAAAGTGAATTCCGTCTCAGCAGTGACTATATACATTTTTTTGGTTTTGTGGACTTTGCACTGTTGGGTTCGTTCATTTTGGTTAATTGTCAACTTTTGGATCCTGAGATGGATTCGCTTGATGGTTTTCCAGGCATTCTGTCCCCCATTAGAAGGGAAGAGTTTCACCAAGTTCAGTCGGAACTTGCACATATGAAAGGAGAGCTCACACGTTTAATTGAGCTCTTCACTCAGTTGGAAGGGGCTATTAAACACACGCAACCAAAAAGGAAAAGGTTTTCGTCGCCTAATGATGACGATATGTTAGGCACGCAGCGAGGCGAAAAGCCGGGTGAGGACAATTCTACAAGCGAGGCGAATGCCAACTTTGATGTAAGCCCCAATGGAAATTTACGGATTCCCTTTGACCAAAATGCCGACAAGCAGGCAAAAAACAAAAAGGTTGACGTGAGAATGGGAGCGAAACCAAAAGTGAGAGAACAAGGCAGAATGCAACAAACTGACGGGAAAACTAATGAGAACTGTAACAGACTTGGTATCCTTAATGAACGAGATAGAGGCTACGCTTGGATAATATCAGTGCTGCCTCAACAAGAACTGTGAGTAATGGACAAAATGATAATAACAGAATAAGAGAAATGAGAAGGAAAGGAGTTAATTATGATTATGTATTTAATAAACCATATGGGTTTTCTGACCAACAAATTAATAAAAAGTATGGGAAAGATGCTGTTAATTTTGATGTTAATATAGAAGGTAACCTTAAGGAAATGATTATTGGTTTTGAATCTTAGCTTTTTTCATTAAAAAAGTTACAATTGGAAAATGGTTACCTGGCAGAATGTGTATTAAAAAAGATTATACCAAAGGGACTTAGGTTGTATAAGTTCCCATTTGGGATTGATTACGACGACAGTACAAAGGCAGATTTTATTGATATGTTTGATAGACACAATATGGAGTTAATAGAAAAGATTATTATATATAATGACCAAAAAATCTGTGGTTTGATAGAACAAATGGAATTATTGAATGGTAAAATAAAAAATGATTTGTTATTTTCAGAAATGGAAGAATTGTACTATAGAAAGATTGAAAATGTGGACTTTAAATGTGACAAAATATTTCACACAAAATGTAAAAAGCTTAAGCGAGATCTGGAAGATTATAAAAGTAATAAGGCATACATTTTAAAAAACGATAATAATGACAAAAAAACAAATAAAGTATGGTTTAATAAGCACCACAAGCATAAAGCGTATACAAGAAATACTGAAAACAGAAGAGAAAACTTTGAATATCCTAATAAAAATTATGTTGAGAGTAATGAAAATCACCATTTTCAGTACCGGCAAGACTGGGATGTGGGCCTAAGGGACAACAGAGGCAGATGGAACACAGGGTGGAAAAACTACAGACAAGGGAACAAGGAATGGTAGAGGTAATAGCACAAGATGGGATAGTGTATACCATGGGTGGGTATCATATTTATAACTTCACAGGAATTGAAATACAAAAAGAACATTTCAGTTTATGTATGAAGGGGTTAAAATTTGTCCCTAACAAGCCATTTGATTACATAGACACAATTGTAGAGTTAAAAATGTACACAAGGAAATTAAATTTAGCTTATATGTATGATGGTCAAAATGTACCTGGAATAGGACGTAAAAACACAGAGTTAAAAAATAAAAGTACCTTTATTCCACCAACGGAACCTACTATAAACATTTTTGAAAAAGCAATTGAGGAAGAAATCTATAAGTTAAAATGTAATGAAAAACGTGGTTTCTCACATAATAATTTAAGCAAAAGGGAAAATGAAATTTTGATAAAACTTAGAACTGATGAGACTATTAGAGTCATGAGACCCGACAAGGGAGGGGGAATGGTATTATATAACTCTCTTGAATATTCGCAAAAGATATTTGAAATTCTTAATGACATTAATACCTACCAACATTCATCAATTAATGAAGTTAATATAAGTCATAAAAGAATTGACTTTTATTTAGAAGACTATTTGATTGAAGAAAGGATATCGGGGGACCTATATAGATTTCTTAAAGTATTACAACCTAAAACAGCAACCATTTTTGGTATACCAAAAGTGCATAAAGGCTTGGATCCTCTGTCTTTTAGACCCATCATTGATGGTAGAGGATCAAAAACATACCCTTTTGGAGTTGTAGTAGACTCTTGGTTAAAAAATCAGATTTTTAACAACAAACACTTGGTAAAGGACTCTTGGGATTTTCTATCAAAAATTCAAAATGAGTTTTGGGAAAAAAACTTGTTTTTATTAACCATTGATGTTGCAGACATGTTTTCTAGCATCCCAAAAAAAGAAGGGATGGAATATTTTTCAGAGAGCTTAAACAACAACACCCATTTAGATGAAAACAAAAAAGAACTATTAATAGATTTCATGGAGAAAGTCCTGGACAATAGTTATATTCTATTTGAAGGGGAATACTACAGGCAATCAAAGGGTGTAGCCATGGGAGCGTCATGTGCACCCATTTTTGCCAACATGGTGCTTCTGCATTGGGAGCAGAATTATGTATTCAATAGTCAATTTTACAAGTACATGACATTATATGTCAGATTTTTGGATGACATATTCATTTTGTGGAAAGGTCCAGAAAATATGATTCAGGACTTTACTTTATACCTAAATGGGTGTACAAATTTTCTTAGGTTCACATACACATATAATAATATGGGACTCAATTATTTGGATACATACATCATGAAAGGAAGTAATGGTTTTAGTTCCAAAATATACAGAAAACCTACGTTTAGCAACTCCTATTTGGAATATACTAGCAACCACCCGATCAAGCAGAAAAATAGTATCATAAAGGGACAGATGATTAGGGTTGCAAGAATGACTTCTGAAAGGAAAGATTTAGATGATGAACTTACCCAGGTTTCCAAAATGTTTGAAGAAAGGGGGTACCCAAAAAAAGTGATACAGGATTATAAGGAATATGTTTTAGGAGAATGGGGTAACAAGTATAAGCCACTTTTAGGTATTGATAAAAGTGTGGAAGATGGTAAAAAAGTCAGAGAATCCGAAGCTGCCAGATTTGAAAGAGCTATGGTTATACCATATGGTGGTAAAGTAAAAGATTTTGAAAATATTATAAATAAGAATTGGATTATTCTTAAAAATAACCTCAAATTATGGGGTATTGGGGGAGATAAACCCAATTTTGTTTATAAATTAGGGCCGAATTTAAAAAGAAGTTTTGAAAGTGGTAAGGGTAGGAGAATTTATGGTGGTACTAAAAAATGTGGACTCTGCTCTCAATGCAGATATATACATAGTAATGATCATATTATATTAAACAACATTTTTTTGTCTAGAATTAACCTTGTTAAGGGTAACTGTCAAACTAGAGGTATAATATACTTGGCTACGTGTAAATCCTGCCCAGCTTTTTACGTGGGAAAAACAGAACGAAGGCTGAGGGACAGGATGTATGAACATTCATATCAGATTGTCACAAAGAACTTGAATAATGCATTGTATAAACATTCCACAACATGCAATTATTTTATAGAGTTCAATTTTGGAATTTTAGAGAAAGTTGTACATGAACCAAGAGGTGGGGATTATAGAAGCCACATAGAATAGAAAGAAACATGGTGGCAAATTAAATTACAAGCTGGGCAAATGCCTGGCTTAAATGAAATTATTTCTATCAAACTCATTTTGAATAAAAAGGCTTTAATTGGAAAATAAATTCAAATGTTTTTAACAAGATTGTATAATATTTATTAATTCATTAGAATGAATGTAATTTATGATCAGTACGCACACAGTTTTTTAAGAATACATTTACATATGTTGTTTTTTTTTAATATTGGTCAGAAACCTATTTAATATTAATGATTTTTAATACAATTAATTGTGATGTCATAATTGTTGGATATAAAAGGAAGTGTTTGAGAATGCTGATTGATTCTGATGAAATCCCTATGTGAGGGAAGAAAGCGCTCAATCCTGCTGTCCGTTTTATTATTTTAATGTTTTAGAGTGTTAAAAATAAAAAACTAAAGTGAATTCCGTCTCAGCAGTGACTATATACATTTTTTTGGTTTTGTGGACTTTGCACTGTTGGGTTCGTTCATTTTGGTTAAAAAATATAAAACTATTTAAAATTACAAAAATATATAATTATGATAATTAATGACATTTGGTTTCTATTTTTAGATGTATGGCACGTGTCAGCTGTCTATATATGAACTCAACTTGGCACTGCTGCACTCAGCTCCTCATAAACACAAAAAGCGAAAAAAAATTAATATAAAATATTATACATTTGACCCAATTCACAGCATTTCAACCATAGCAGGGAGCAGTACAGCCCATCTGCAATCACAGCTAGCCTCTACACTTCTCCCTACACTGATTCAAGAACCCTGTTCCTATGCTGTCCCTTGGCAGTGCTCCATCATTAATATGCATGGCATGCTGCCAAGGGAGAACTGTGACTGTGTCCATTCTCTGTAGGCTCTACACAGAGCCTACACAGATTTTATTAAATCCTGGGGCAAGTCTTTGCATATAACTACCACATCAGTATTCATCTTAATCAACCTACAAGAAACAAAATTTGCTCATAGTGGAGCAAAAATATTAAAATAAAATAGTCAAAATGACATAAAACACTAATGACAACTAAGCAGTCAGAAAACGTTATTAAAATAAAATAAATATAAAACATATCTAAATTATAACATATCTTAACAAAACTATTATCAAATAGCAAAACATCAGTTAAATCAAATACTGGAATTTAACACAGAAGCCTTTATAGATTTATAGATATTTCAAGGCTACTGATTCCCATGACAATTCACCTCTTGATACCCTGCTTCAGGCCACAGCTTCTCTCTCCATGAAGCCTATACCAGTTGGACCAGGAATACATTTTTGGATATCTATCTAGTTATCTGGTTTACATTTAATGGAAGATAGTGAGTCACGGTGCTTAACATGCATGGGAGGTTTATCCCAGAGGTCTGGAAGGCATTGGGATATGAACCTGTGTCCCCAAAGTGCTTTAAAATATCCAATGAGACACTCTATCCATTAGAACCTATGCAAACTACTTAAAGCATTTGTTGGTAGAAATTTTGCAACTAACATAACTTATTAAAGTCAATGGGGAATATCACTCTAACACAGACACATAGAAACAATGGATGACAGAATATGTAAAGGTCTGATTTTTAGGGCAAATATCACAAATATATTCATTTACTAATTCCAAGTCAGAAAATCACTGGATGAAGCAGAGGCTTCCTTGATACCAGTGCTCTTTGATCCTGCTTTATTCACTTGGCAGCTATTGCTATCATGTATGCATCTAGGTAGGCATATACCTATCTATATATGTTGTGAGTTGTAAAATGAATTGGAAAAAGGAAGGAATATAAAAGACTAGGCCGACATGCTTCCAGATGCTGCTATTTACTCTTTCACTTAGTCATAGAGAGTGAATGAAACATGTTTCATATGTATGAAAGCAGTGGATGTTGTAAGCTGATGCACCAATAGTCAACTTTACCCAGTGTGTAAAATTACATTTGAAGCTTCATAAATTTTATTTAGTGTCAAGGCATATTTTTCTTATTTAAGTCTGATGGTTAAATAAGATACAAATACAAATATGTGTACACTATTTTATCAGAAATGATTTTTCAACTCTAGCTATAAAACACTGATGTTTATTGTTAGTGTTACACTTTATCCAGTTCTGTAGCCCTATGCTATTATGCTCATTTTTTTTCTGATCTTCTCTGGACTGTTTATGAGAAACCGCACAGAATATTGTATTTTAATGAGAAATGGTATCTTGCCTGTCTTGATTTCTGCTTTCTTTTAGCATGTGGATTATTTTATGTCTCTCGCTCTCTCTCTCTCTCTTTCTTGGGAAACATGACTGCATATGCATTCTTCCTGACAACTAGCACCCATGTTCCCTGTTTTACTGTCAGTGAGACTGACAGAATTATACCCTGCTTCAGAAGTCTTGTTCAGTAAATTGGTCAGTCCATTAAAGTCCAGTTTTCTAAATATAATAAAACACTTGAGCAATATCATGGCCACCACTTCAGGCAGCATCAGAACTCTTTAGAAATACAGTTTAAGAGCTACTGTGACACTTTTTTCCTTTAAATTGTACCTTTGCTTACAACGTTTGGCTATTATTTGAATACTGCTGTCTAAATGAATACCTCATGTATCATAATAGATTAAAACATTGCATGGTAGCTGTCAGGCCCTTCAGGCTGCCTTCATTTATCTATGATGCATGTTGTCATTGTGTCAGATAGGAATCAGCTGCTTCAGCAGGTTTCTTCTGCACTGCATTTCTTTTTGTCTGTCTTACTTCAGTAACAGGAGAAGTACATACAAAAATATCAGTACAAAGCTACCTGTGTGATATAAGTGTTCAGCTTCATGTTTTTCTAACCACATATTTCAAAAAAATATTGTGAATATTTTTATATGAAATTTTCTATTTTTTTCTATTATGGCCTCTTACTCTATGCCTATTTTACTTTATCCACAGCCAACAGTATTATTTCCATTAAACTACCACCACATCTTCTCTGCCCCCCCCATCATGTGTTAAGTGCTGCTTATCCCCAGACCGTGGTCACCTTTGGTGATTGCTAGAGATCACATGATTGTCAACAGTATGCCCCAGGTGCACTGTCATCCTCAGCACCTGCTGTTGGTCAGTTCAGTCTCTCTCTCACATACATAGTATATCTATCGTTATGTAGTGTCAGATAGATATATACCAATATAAATAGCTATGTATCACAATGATACATAGACTGTCCCTATGTATCTACATAACACATATACATATCATACAGACACACACAGCTGCATTCAAGGGTCTATATTAGAACATCGAAGTTTCAAAACTTCGAATGTTCTAATATCGACCCCTATTCAGCGAAAGCTAAAAATATCGAAGCAACAGAAAAACAAATTTTTCCTAGGGAAAAAATGTGGTTGTCCATTTCTGTTGCTTTGCTATTTTCAGTGCTGTGGTGGAAAGTTACAGGTCAGGTTCAGGTAATTGTGCGACTGAGTGTGGGTTAGGTGAGTTAGGGTTAGGGTGCGGGTTAGGTATGTGTGCGATTGTGTGGACGTGAGGGTTAGGGCGGGGTAGGTGAGTTAGGGTTAGGGCGTGGGTGAAGTGAGTGTGCGATAGTGACGGACCTTAGGGTTAGGGTTAAGGTAAGTGGATATTTAGTGGTGTGTGTATAGTTTAGTGTAGGGTTAGGTGTAAGATTTTAGGTGTATTGTGTGGATTGCTGTTTGTTTGGTGTGCTTGTGTTGTGTGTATGTGTTTTGGAACAGTAAATTTTTCCCTAGGAAAAAATTTGCTGTTCTGTATGTTCGATGTTTTCAGCTTTTGCTGAATAGGGTCGATATTAGAACATTCGAAGTTTTGAAACTTCGATGTTCTAATATAGACCCGCATTTATATATGCATCCCTATTATATACATAAATATGTGTGTGGGCGTCTGTATTGTTCTACATACGCTAGTAATGGTGAGTAAATCAGCACTATCACACATCCATACTGTTGCTCAAAGGATCCAAACTAGGGGAGCGACAGTACATAATCCACTTACTTGCAGACCCCTGTGCCTGCTGGATGTCACCACGTAGAGAGATGCAGGTGGGCAGGTGGTGTAATGTACAATGTTGTCAATGCATGCATGGACAGGGCACATTGTTCCTGTCCACAAGTTTGCCTATCTAACTTCAAGCAGCCACGTATGGCCATACTGGTAACTGTGCACACATAGCTAGGATAATAGTTATCCCACTGCTAGGATACTAGATGCAGATAACAGTATGAAGCAATGTCACTCTGCAGGTCACAGATGTTGTTCAACACAAGCCTAGTTTGTGTACTGCAGAAGTACTGTGCCTGCAATCACATATACAATCGACAAGCTGTTGCCCATGCAGTAAGTATTGTGATATGAAGTGAATAAGACTAGGTAGTTAGGGGTTCTAATCTCACTCCAGGCTAATTGGTGTTCATGTGTGCTTGTGTGTGTGTATACCTCTGTAACACAATTGCCATGCCCTCATGGGCTATCCACCTGCAATGGTTATGCACGTTTTAGCCTTGTAACTTACTGTTGACTTCCAAAATACCTTATTTTACAAGGCCTGATGATGTCATCAACCTTAAGACTACCGGCTAACAGTGTAGTATCAGACTTAAGCCATGGCACTTGTGATAAATAGTGTTACTGCAGTGGTGGTGCTGCGGTAGTGTTGTCGCCTCACAGTTAGATGTTGCCCATTCGATTCTCAGTTAGAATGTCTTCTGTGTGGCGACATGCGTGAATGGGCATTCCTTCATTGAAGGTTGTGCGTTAGGCCCGGCAAGCCAGCACGTAAAACTCTACTGCCAATCATTAGCGGACCGGAGTTCCGCTGTGGCGACCACTAACCGCGAAAAGCCAAAGGACTCAAACAAATGTGATAAATAGTGTTGTGATCCATAGTGTGTAAGACTAGATAGGAAGGGGTTTTAATCTCACTCTAGGCTACTTGGTGCATATGTATGTTCAGATGGCATAAATATGATCATCTTGGTAACTTAGAAATAGGTACGGTTTTGCAGTTTTTTATTTGTAGCATGTGATGTGGTCCCACAAAGGAATGACCACAGCAAGGCCTGCTGATGTCATCAAGTATAATATGTCCTGAACTGACAGTACTAGCACACATGAGGTATGTTGTGGGCATCACATACTGTGATCTGTAGTGTGTACCATTACATAGGTAAGTGTTCTTATCTATATATAGCCAACTTTCATTACGTGTGTGCCTTGGCATGTACTTTATGCAGTGATTGTAAGTGGTGCTGGTCTCAACGTAACAATGTTTGTGTGTGAGCCTATTAGAGCATTTTACATCATGTTATGGAACCATATGAAGTTTGAACTTCACTAGCAAAATGACCATACAGCCCTCACAATCATAGACATCTTTATACTGATAGTTGCAGGTTCAGTATATATTGCCCCAGTCCAGGAGGGACACAGGCAGATGTCCTGTGTTGAGATGACCTTCACCCAGCCAATCATACAGATGGTATGTGCTGAGGTGCACTGAGGTGCTCTATGTGCCATTAGGCAGGGTTCTGTTTCAAGGTGTGTTTAAGTCTGCTAGACAAATCTCTCCCACAAGCATGTAGTACTACCACTTATGATGTTAATGTTCTTACAGTGAATTAGCCATCTACTATGCCTCCTACAGAGAGGCAGCATATGCAATCAAGCAGGGTCATGCATTGCACCATATGCAAGGCACATATCACCTATGAATACTCTTATATGTCAGAGGTGACAATGACACTCATCGCAGACAATCCCCATTGAACACATACTGAAGATGTAAAGTGTCCTTGTGAGGGACCATACTGTTGTGTGCAATTGCCAGTACTGCTTCGTAAGGTACATCACCAAATGGCCATTGCACTCAGATATTGGCATGCTGAGGGAAGAGTGCTTGGAGGTTATGAGTATGTCACTTACAGGTGACTGTGGCCTCAGCTATGCCATATGATTCCTGTCATACCACTGTAGAGACATGGTGATGTGTGGCCAGATCTGTGTGCCCAGTTTGTTCACCCCTGAGTATGTACGTATATCACGTATTGCAACTGATGTGCTACTTACCAGGTACATAGGTCTAACTGATGGAAATGATACCACATATATATATTTGCATGGAGTTTATGGCCATTAGTATGTCAACAGGCATGTGTTTGCAATATCCTCTTGCAGGATAGTGGCATACCACTGAGATTCTACGAGTGCTCACAATTTCCAGACATCAGCCACCATTGTTAGCCACATTTAGTCAGTAGTCATTTGTGTTGTGATTTAATGGATTCTGAGCACTAAAGGATCCAGAACTGCACCCTTTTGAGCACTGCTGCTTACAGATCAGCTATTGGAGGCAGATGTCCCTATATTGCAAATGTGTGCCAGCAATGGGCCACTTAGTGACCCCTAAAATGATAGTATAGTGTGTACCTAAGTGGGTGCTTTGTAAATGTTGCCTGAGTGGGGGATATAGTCAGATGGCTTGGCTAAGTCTAGGGGGTTGTATGCCCTGGTGTACCCTCACCCAGTCCATGGTGACTGCCTCAAAAATGTCCACCACATGTAACAGTCATGCTCCCCTGTCACACATCCAAACTATGTACAATCAACTGTGTGTAGAACACACACACACACACACACACATATATATATATATATATATATATATATATATATATGTTTGTGCTGATCAGCTCCATGATGATTGCCTCTATCTGCATACAGATATGGATACTCAGACAAAGAGGTGTATAGTTATGTCGGTCAGTGGATGCATCACCTCTGTGCAATGGTATAACAGTTGCCGTTGTCCACTCAGTGGGTGTGCAGCCAGTAGTGTTGGTATGATTGCAAGGGTTTCCCAATGGTGTTAGTCATCTTTGTCAGATCACATCTAGGATGCATCCTGGAATCTTTGCATGTGCAATAGATGCTGTGTATCTAACAATGAGATGCCAGTTACAAAACTGCTCTGTAAATATGGAAGTTATGGAACAGGTTATAGGAATGTCATGTATTACATGTGGTGGGGACAAGGGAGTGCAGCTGACAAAGACAGTGTGAGTGTACAAGTTAGGTTTGAGTACAGGCCCATCATATGTGGCATTATGACATAAGAGGTCACCGACACTCTGAGACTGTCCTTTGAGGTCACACAAGTAACTACACTTTGCAGTGGGGTTCTGCTTTGTGTGGCTGGCTACTTTTGGCACTTATTGTGTCTACACAACATCACTATGTGCTTCTTTTAGCTGAGGATGTAGTGCCTCCCTGTTGGGGGGGGGCACCCTTACCCCAACTGTCATACAGCACTGTCCATCTGTTATTGTACAACTTGCTAATGGCAGTTGTCCACTAGTCAGGTTTGCTGAGCCATGATGAATGTGAGTCCCTCCTGTCATGTACAGCCGAGTTCATGCAGTTGTAATGCTGCTGACATAATTCATGGGTGTAGAGCTCTGCATACATGCCTGTCCCATCTGAAGCGGGAGGTGCAGTCACGCTATGTCAACCATCCCACAGGAGGTAATACATGACTGTCTTGACATATATATCTGTATTGTCTCCAAGGGAGGATATGTGCTGGTAGTTCTAAGGAGACTGATCTGTGGTCAGATCCCACCAGGGTGGACCTCACATTGGGGTGGCTGTACTGGTCACCCATATTGGTAAACACATGATGCACTACATTTATTTCTCATGTGGGGATGTCACAGCACTGCTGCAGGGTATTGTAAGTAAGGACCTGGACCATCCTTTGGGCAAGTGAGCTTCAGAAAAACTGAGCAACACAGTGTGCACATATGACACTTCCCTAATGTGTTTGTCTGTGGTCTGTACAGACACCTTGTATGACTCTCTACTTACAGCATGCTGGAAGTAACTACAATATTTACTTGTACAGAAGACAGCTAGCATGTAGTGCCAAGCAGTCTCCCCAATTCTCTGACCAGTATGACCTGAAATGCCATGATAGGAGTTAGCATGGATCCGAGCACTGACACTTTCATACACCTAGTGACACACTGGATCAAAAATTGTTACTTTTGCTCCAGGCCAGATCATGCTTACCGACTGTAACCAGCAGAACCCATTGACTGTTACACTATAAAATGGATGTTGAACATATGTCTCACTCCACCTACCATGTCCTGACAAGGTGTATGATAATATTAGGCCAGCGGGCCTTGCTGGAAACTGTCTGTGTCATCTACAGAGAGTTATGTCAGCTGGAGGATAGGCAAGAGTCTGACAGTCATACTCTGGGAATATAGCATTGGGAGACCTATGCCACAATGACGCCAGTCACCAGAGTTCATCATCCTCCATTATTGGTGTACCCCATCTACCTATTCCTTCTCTGCAGTCACAGCCACTGTTAGTGACCTCTGACTCAGTATATTAGCAGGTAATTGCATATTAGGAACTGTCACAAAATACCACACAGAACCAAGAGTTATCCAGGATGGCCTAAAACACAGTCGGTTGTACTCTGAGCCACTGACAAAGGCTGACTGCCAACAACTGCATAATAATATCCTGTGGAAAATCATCAACCCTTGCAAATTACTGTAGTGTCTGTTCACCACAAAAAGTTGAGCCATTACTCATGGGGTTACAGACACAGACATCTCACTGGTCGGTAAGAGGTGAGGATGCATTCACTGTTATACAACATATACCAACAGGTTTGGGATGTACATCTCAGACTGTCACTACTATAGTGAATGTGGCAGTCATCACACCTATCATTGTGTGCAATGGCACCCTTGCTATGTCGCTACACAGGTATATCATACACCTGTACCAGCCACACAGGTCCCATGGTACACCAATAAACATTGTAGATAACCTGTCCTATGGAGTCCGTGTCATGACTGTATGTGTGTATTCTGTCTCCTAATTGCTTTGAAGGGGATGTGTATGGCTCCATACTGGGAGGTGTCAGATTCCACTATGTACCTCCTGAATATTCATGACAGGACTAGCACATGTCTCACCTGTTCTACACGCCTACAACATCACTATGGTATACATAGTACATGCTGCAGAGACAGGTATGTAACACAGACAATACACCCTACATGAAACAGGCCCCCATGCATGTGAAGCACACATCTGTTGTGACACATCATGTGCAAGTTACAAAATGGGATGCAGAACACACCAATCATAACTGGTATCAGGCAACTGTTTGTACTGGATGCAAGGTATTTGTAGATGGGCCATCTCAATCTGGACAGTTTGTAGATGTGTGTGTTCCCAAAATCCTGGTGACACTTATCAAGGTAGCATTCTTTTTTACAGATTAGGGATACATGAGTACACTGAATGCAGCCATTGTCCTTGTTAGCATGTTATACACATATGAATCTATGGAGCCATGCAGTTATAGTGCTGTACCTTGCTGAAGACATACTTGTGCTGTGCTGAAATGCCATCCTGTGCTGCTTTATTGCCATTGTGTATCCATAGGTTATTGCAACAGACTCCTGAAACAGAAACTGAAACAGATCCATGACACAACTGTCATTGTGCAACTATGCAGCCATTACAACATCATAAAATATAAGGTAAACAAAAGTATGTGGCGTACTCTTGACAAATGCCAGCATACAGTATCTGTCTTTAACCACTACATGCGGCATGGCAAAACAATACTGCATTACACAAGTACATGTTAACTACTATAGTCACCCTGTACATCAGACACATAGCTTAATTTCCTGCATCGATGGTAAGGATGACAGCAATGTGGCACAGGTATCATCACTTGCACAGGGGGATGTGCAGGAGTGCATGAGGCCTAGGCTGACTCAAAAGGTTGGCTGCATGTGTGTGAGTCAGGAAGGGAAGCAGGTAAGATAGACCATAAAAAGGTGCCATGTGTGTCTGTACGTGACCTGCATTTGACAGTGGTATGTGTGTGTGTGTGTGTGTGTGTGTGTGTGTGTGTGTGTGTGTGTGTGTGTGTGTGTGTGTGTGTGCGCGCGAATGTACATGGTCAAGCACAGTGCTAGCCCTACATGTGTGTGTATTGGACAGTTTTGGGCCATATATGATAGAGTTGAGGGGATCCAGTATCTGTCTGCTTGGAATGACATGATTGACAGACCTCTATGCTTTGCCAGAGATGGTCTGCATCTGTCACCCCCTGGGTTTTTGGGTACTGGCTAAGGCTCTTGCCACCCCTATAGTACCTTTTTAGGCATTATTCTAAACACCAAATTACAACCATAACAGCTATAAATAAATGCAATCTAACGGTCATGCTGCTCAACTCTAGAAGTCTAAACCTCAAGATGCACTTGCTCGAAGCACTCCTCAAAAATGGAGAACATCTGCATTTGTGCTGTAATGGATACCTGGTTTAAAGCAGCAGAAAGCACCCCTGCTCTACCAGGCTATAACTCATTCCACACCTTTTGGCCCTGAAACATGGACCGAAGCTCCAGAGATGGTGGTGTCTCCATATTCATAAAGGATTATGCACACCCCCAGACTAGTAGCTCAGCATAATGCATCTGAGATACTTCAGATACAACTAACATTAGGTAAGATGGCGATCCATGTCATAGCCTACTATAGGTCCCCAACCATGCCCTAGATTCTCACTCCATGTTCCTAAACACCCTGGATTCTATCAGGATCCAACCCAACAGTCTCATACTAGGAGACTTCAACTACCCCTCCATCAACTGGAAAAACTACTCAAGCACCAATACACTGGCTCAACGCTTCCTGGAATTTATCAGTTCCAATGCCCTGGACCAGCTCATTCTGACCCCTACTAGAGGAAGCAACATCCTTGACCTGGTTATTACTAACATGGGCAACTGTTGCTCTACACCAATAGTCAATCTCTCCCTGGTCAGATCCAACTATAAACTAATCACCATGGAAATCCACATCTCAACCACATCCCCCGCATAGGTAAAAACCTTGAAAAACTTCTCCAAAGCTGACTTTGGACTCCTAAAAACAGTGGTGGCCAACTTCACAGCACCCATGCCAATGGAAAATAGCTGCATGACTGCCAAATCATACACCAGTCCACTGTATGAACATGTACATAAATGCATGGAACTAGCAATACCCAACAGAACCAAGACAATTTCCTCCAAAAAAAAAAAAGAAGCCAATCTGGTGGTACCCTGCCATTAATAAACTCTACAACAGAAGAAAGAAACTGTTTCAGAAAAAGGTGAAGTCCCAAGACTGGAAAAACTCCCTTATTAGCCACAACAAAAAGTTGAGATCCCTCATGAAATCCTGTAAAGCCAGCTATGAAGGCAGACTTGCACAGATACTAAAAACAATCACAAAGCCTTCTATAGTTATATCAAGAACCTTCATGGCAATACCCATATTTGCTGTGAGTTATTGCTATACTGAGCCAACAGATATTACCAACATACTGGCCGACAGATTCAGTACCAAGTTTACCCCTCTCTTCCCCGCTAAAGGTCCAATCACAATACCGGAAGAATGCCTGGCACCCAGCATTAATGTAGCACATGTTACAGCTGCATTGTGCAAGGCCAAGATTGTGGCTTACATGTAACCCGATAATATCCCTGGCTGTGTTCTACATGAACTACAAAATGAAGTGGCACCACATCTGTGTGCCCTGTTCAGTCACAGCCTCACCTCAGGCTTTGTCCCTACCGAATGGTGCGCTACTACAGTCATCCCTCTCCATAAAACTACAGACCCTGGGAATTATCATCCCATAGGCCTGACGAGTCTGATATGTAAAGCTATGGAACACATCATCATGGACCTCATTAACAAAGATATAGGAAATTTTGAAACTCTAGATCCCATGCAATTTGGCTTTGTGAAAGGGAGATAATGTCTACTAAACCTGGTTGACTTCTTTGAGCAAGTCATCAGGGTTGTGAATGAAGGTAAAGCAGTGCATACAGCCTACCTCAATCTGACCAAGGCCTTTGATACCATTTCTCACTCAGGAATTATTGATAAATTCTCCAAACTAGGCATCAACCCCTATATCACTAGTTGGATTGCAAATTGGCTCACATGTAGAACACAAAGTGTTTGAGTAGCAGACTCCAAGTCAGACTGCCAACTAGTCATGAGTGGAGTCCCACAGGGATCAGTCTTGGGTCCTCTCCTATTCGGCATCTACTTCTCAGATGTCCAGGCCAACACAAAGGGACTCTGGCTGACCAAGTCTGGAGATGACTGCAAGCTGGGAGCCATTATTAACTCCACAAGTGATGCAGCCATCCTACAGAAAGGCCTCACTGAGACCAATGACTGGTGTCAAAACCATGGCCTTAAGCTTAATGCCAAAAAATGCATTGTCATTCCCTTTGGTAAAAACTCAGTTCCCATTAATTACCACATAGATGGGAACCGATTGAACACTGAAGGTGCTATAAGATATCTGGGGATGCAGGTTAACAGCAACCTCTCCTTTGATCACCACATTGCCACTGTGGTTAGAAAGTCCTTGTATGTGTCACATCTCATTACCAAGGGGTTTGCATCCAGAAAGAAAGAAGTCATAATTTCTCTCTTTACTCTTCACTCATTCAGACCAATCATTGACTATAATGCCTCATTTGGCATGTACCTCACTAGACACCTCCAACAGCTGGAGAGGTCACAGTAGTACCTCACAAAGAGGATTATAGGCATTAAACACATGTCCTACATGGACATACTCAAAAGGCTCCAGCTATTATGTCTCATATCGCCTACTTAGAGGTGATCTCTGCTTGATTTACAAAGCCATGTCTGACCCAGCTCTGTTAGAAATGCTACATTTAAAGAAATCCCAATCCCTCTGCAAAACATGCTCCAGAGACCTCAACCTCATTACCACAATCAACAGAACCTGCTGGAAGGACAGGTTCCTCACCCAGAGACTGCCCATGCCTGGAATACACTTCCCATACATGTTAAGCAGAGTACCTCGCTGTCACTCTTCAAGAAAAATCTTGATGAGTGGATGGGTAATACAAAGTTCACCCCAGGGATCACTCCAGTGGCTCTACTTGATAGAGGCACTGGGAACTAACATCAGGTGGCATGATGCCAGGGCACTTTTATGGGCTAGACTTGTAAAGGCTCCAGGGCCATTAATCTTGTATACACCTATGAACCTATGAACATGAGATCAATATCATGTCATTATTACAGGTCTAAGACAGGCTTTATGCTGTAATACCTATTCCCCATAAGTGTATTTACCCATCAGCAACCTGTTGTACACAAAATCAATTACATACCTGATGGATTGCAGTACTCCTCTGTTGATATGTGGTGATAGTAAAGTTTTCACAAAGGTGTGCTCTGTGTGAGAAAAGTCTCATACAGAATGCTTCCCTATAACCAGCTGCTTACCTTTTAAAAATGCTTCTCATCAGCAGGTGAGTGTCTCTAAACCAGTCTGTGAGTCTGAAATGCTAATTGCAGCCAACACAGATGATTTGCACTATCATCAGCCAATGACATGCAACCACTGTACAATATATAAGGCCTTTGTGTAGATTAGGGCTCCTTTCTGATATGCTGTGCTGGACATTACTGGGGTGAGGAGACTACATTTTCACAGAGGGTAGGTCTGTAGCAGAAACCTTTACATAGAGGTGTGTGTGCTACAGGCTGCAGCTGCTCTTGCAGGTAATAGACATAAGCAGAGAGCGTGAACACTTTGGAGGACTACAAGGTGTGAGAGCTGTGTCGGCCTTGTTGTAGAGGCAGAGCCAGAGTGAGGCTACCCTCCTCACTCCAATTATGACATGTGTTTAAGATAAGTATGTTAGTTAACACTATCACTAACAGAGTACTAGGCAACATGTTTGTTGTGTCCATGAGTAAGATGGGGTATAAATATAAGAATATGTCCAGCATTTGGTCAACTGCCAGGTCATATGTTGCAGTCTGGTAGTAATTTGCAGCATGTATGAGGGCAGGCCTTGTTACAAGTTGGGACTTCCATTGTGTATGTTAACTGTGCAGCTGTGATAATCTGCACAGTGACTTTGGAAGGATTGTGTGGTGCACTCTGATATTAGCAGCCCTCATTTTCAGTGCCTTCATTGAATTTCTCTGTGAATACATATTAATGCATGACGTGACACTTTGTGCTCATATGGTTTTTGCTATAGGGATATGTGAAGAGTGTTCCTACCTGCAGGCCTGTGACTTCCATCAATGAAAAACAGACATGTCATTTGAATGCATTGTGTGGATAAAGAGTTCATGAATCAGTCATTAATTGCTGCCTTCACAATATCGTACATTCACTTCTACACACCACTGTATTTGAACCCAGGAGCGTGTGTGGCAAAATGTACTGTTTTTAAGGCAATTAACAGACTGAGCTACTGAGTTACTGCTACTGCAGGTGTATCTGCAAGATATATGTGCACACATACAGTTTGTGATATACATTTTCTACATCCATCGGTATGTGCATAGTTTTATATGTATGTATGTGTGCACCAGGGTCCGAATTGAACATGTATTTTGCCATTAATTCCTTAGAAGGTGTCTTTCTACATGTTGCTGCTGTAGGGAAAATTTACCTGCTATCACAGGTCTCACTTATATCCATTACTATGTCTTTGGCTTTCTAGTGGTGTAGCATTGCACCAAAGTCCAAGTTTCACTCCCATTCTTTCCATTTTTTTAATCAAGTTTGCAAGACACAGTGCTGTGCACAGCTTCAATGAAATGTGCTTAATGACTGCAACTGGCAATTACTATGTTTTGTTTGAATCACCGGTGTTAATTAAGAGTTGTGTGTTATATCAGATTAATGCAGTGGTCAGCAGCTGCAATGGTCTTGCGTTCGAAACATAGGACAGCTGTGATGGTCTTGGGATCAATATATCAGTCAGGTGTTTATTATGTAAGTGTGTATTGCAAGTTTAAAAACACATATAGTCAATATTGTTCTATATAGCTGAGCTTATCAAAGCTGTGCAGAGCAGTGCTTTGCCCAGCAATGCCCTAAAAATATAAAGAAAAGAAAAATGGGGAGATAGAAAAGTTGTGAAATGAGGTGCAAGCAGGGGGAAAACATAATGAAAGGCAGGTAGGGATGTGCAGGAAGGGTGTAGGAAAGAACCATAGCTATCCACTTCTTGTACAGCAACAACTGTGCACTTTGACAAAATTTGTACCTGACTTTGAACTCTCAACCCCAGAGAGAAGGGTGAGGACAACATAATTGCATTGTCAAGCTGATTGGACTAAATTACGTGTCCCCATTGGACATGTGTGTGAAATGGAGAGCTATGTTTGGGACTATATTTTTTGGGACAGGTGCCCATTCTTTTTTTAAGGTGAGAGTAGAATGTTGGGGAAGAGACATAGGTACATGTGAGGGAGGTAAGTTGGGTAGGTGAGGATGCATCTGCAGACAGACAAGACAGATAAGACAGACAAGACAGCAGACAGTGGCAGTGTGTGACACATGAAGGGGGTGAACACCTTGGATAGGGAGGATGTTGTGAAATCCAAGTCCCATATGCCTCCAGACTGCAGCAGCATGACTGACATCCCCACCCATAGGACTGTCTGCACTGTTCCTTCACTGCCCCGGGGGTGGCATCACTGGAGGCTGGGCACCGGGGTAAGGCTGCCCCACCAGATCTGCCAGCATACCCTCAGTCCAGCACAGATGGCAGTCAAATCCATGGTAGTCTATCCTGTGCACCAAGACTGACAGCTCATCCCAGGTGACAACACCTCCTCCACCACCGTTCCCAGAGTGGGGCTGGGCCCCATCCTGTTGGGAGGTACTATCCAACACCGCAAGTAGTGCAATGGCAGAAGAGGGGACACCACCATTCTGGGTCCCAGACATGCTGAGATCCTGTGCCACAGCTGGTTGAGGCAAGGGAGGCAGATCAGCTGGAACTGGCTTACCTTGACATGCTGTGGTAAATGAGGTATAGCAGTAAGTTATGGTTAGCAAAAGCCAAACCATTGTTAGTATTAACAGAATGGAACATCATTTTAATTAATTGAAATACATATTAATGTATATTATGTGTAACGTAACAGTAAATAACATAACAGTCAGTATGTTAACAGCATGCCAGTAAGAAGTAAACCATAAGGCCAACAAAACAGTTTAGCAAAATATATTAATATTGAATCATAATAACAAATAACAATATTACATCACGTTTTGAAAAAATATAGTTAAACAAAATATGTTTATATTAAATCATAATAATAAATAATAATAATAAATGAAAATAAGGGGTGGAGAGAGATAGAGAAAAACAATCCATTACTGACAATGTAGACTATACCCCCTGATAACACTGATAATAAATACTCTACATGTGTGTAGTGTCAGTTTTGAGTACAGTAACTACAATTCTCCTACAGATGATGTAGTACGTACATACCTCTCAAGCTGTTAGCATGGGTCAGTATGGGCCAAGCAATAACAAATGCAGGTACACAACTACACAGAACACTTTCACATAATATGGACTTCTATAACTATCAAGGTGCTCTGTAAGCGGATTTGGTAATAGATTGGATTTCAGGTAATCATTGTTCTGGAAATCCTGTGGCAGATGGATTAGGCAGTTTCAATTACATTATGTGAAACTTTGACACTTGAGAGGCACATTTGTGTACAATACATAAACTAGACATCCATCATACCTTAGTTGGCAGGCATGGAAATATAACCCAATAACTCTGACTACAATGGACATCTTCAAAAAATGTAACATTGACTGCAGCAGCTTAGTATAAACATGCATGGAATACAGTTGTTCTGAGAATATGTTGACAGATGTATTTATGAATCAACAATGCTGCTTAGCACTTTATTGGTATTGCTGATAAGTGTCTGTGAAATGTTAGCACAATCATATGTGCTCAAAACATGGGCTATCTCAACCATATACCATTTGTTCCTGGAGTGGGAGAAAAAGACATTATGTGACTGAATTAATTTTGTATTCTACAACTATTACAGCACTATACTTGACTGCAGTGACAGTAGAATACACATGCATGGAATACAGCCATACTGCCCTTATTAAAACACATTTTTGTAGAAATCAACAATGCTGCTTAACACTTTATTGATATTACTGATAAATGTCTGTGAAGTCCACACAATATCTGCCCATAGAGTGGGCTACCTCACCCATATACCTTTATTACCTGAAGTAGGAAAAACAGAGAGCATTATGTGACTGATACTGTCCTGGATGCAGCCTTGGATCATACTATAAGTTAAACAATACAGTTTACAGGCCATTAGTTTTGCATTCTACAGCTATTACAATGTTACACTTGACTGCAGCAACCTTACCATAGACAAGCAATGCATACAACTCTACTGCAATGGTTATGTCAACCCAATCCTGCTGTAAACCATTTTACTTACTATTATTGGTATTGTTTATTGTTTATTGCAATACAGTTGTTATTGTTCATTTATTGCACTACAGCTCTAATTGCCTATTTATTGCACTACAGTTCTACTTGCCATTTATTGCACTGTTGTTTTTATTGAGTATACTTTATTGCAGTAACTTCTTTACACTTTCTTGCTTATTGCACTATAGTTAACATACTAAATCCATACATACCACACTCAAGATGCAAGATGGCCAGGAGCCCAGCATGGGACTTCACATTGTCAGCTCTCTCAGCTGTAGCTGTTGGGAGAGAAGCGCGCCATTATGCATACCAGTTTTGCAGACATTCAGCTTGCATATTGGTAAAACAGTGGAAAACATACTTACCTATTTGTGGGGCATTCCCAGCTCTGGTTTCTTGGACCCAGGTGTCCAAAGTTCCCTTCTTTATCCTCTTCAGGTCATTATAATGGTGATGACACTGCTCACGTGTGTGGGGGATACCGGTAACACATGTGATTTCCCTGCCCAACTGGTCCCAGGCCTCCGCCTTACACTCCATGCTCTGGAAACTGCCTCGCAACAGCCCGTGTTCAGGATTTTTTACCAGGAGCCGAACAAAGACCCTGGAGTGCTGAACACCCCATCTCTGTTCCTGAAAGCATGCACCTTCTCCAGAACCACCTGCTATATCACCAGTTGATCATACTCAAAAGACTGTTGCAGAATTCCTATTAATTGCTCCTAATATGGGCTGTTTTCCCACCCTTACACGTCACTGAGCAACATCCAAAAAAGTGCCGTATTGCTTAGCATCACTCAAGCCAGCTAAGCAGAGCTAAGCAGTGTGAAAGCTCAAACAGCCAAGGTTTTAGTTAAGGTTAGCACTGTGCAAACAAAAGTAGTCATTAGCATGTTTAAACAGTGTTTAGCACAGCACAGCAGTTCCATATTTCACAAATTTGTTTTTAAAATTAAACATATTAAATAAATTAAATTACAGACATTTTATTACTGCTATGGACTTGAACCCAGGACCTACTAAGCATTAGGCTGTATCTCTACTCATTTAGCTACTTGGATATTATGAAAAATAGTATATCTTCAAATATACTACTGGGCTACCTGTTAGTATTGCTAAGCACAATCGCATGCCATGTGAATGCTTTTAAATAGACCCAGACATAATTAATTACATCCAGCTTCTATTTTTAGATGTATAGCAACTGTTGGCTATTTATGTATGAGTGCTGCTTAGCTCTGTGGCACTCCACCCATCACTGCACAAAAAGCATAGCAACAGTTGGCTATTTATGTATGAGTGCTGCTTGGCTCTGTGGCACTCCACGCATCACTGCACAAAAAGCAATTAAAAAAAAGACATTTAAAATAAGAAGAATACATAATTATGATAATTAATATCTGGTTTATATTTTTAGGTGTCTGGCAGATGTCAGCGGTCTATATGTGAGCACAGCTTGATATTGCTGCACTCCGCACCTCACCATGGAAACATACAAAAAACAGAAAAAAAATTAAAACAAAATATTACACATTTGACCCAATTCACAGCATTTCAACAGTAGCGGGGAGCACTACAGGGAGCATCACCTTGTATGCATCTACAACCACGGGTAACCTCTACACTTCTCCCTACACTGATCTAATATCCCTATTCCTATGCTATCCCACAACAGGGCACCATCATTAATATGCATGGCATGCTGCCAAGGGGAGGAGTGGCCATGTACATGGATATACTCCATCTAGGATCTACATAGTGCCTACACAAATTTTATTAAATCCTAGGGTTTGACTTTATACCTCAGGAATTTGGATGCACCAAACATCTTGAGAGACCTCAGAGGTTCATAACTAAAAAGATTAGTGGCCTAAAACATCTTAGTTATCAGGCGAGACAGGCAGCTCTTTCTCTGTGCTTATTCTCTTACAAACACTTCTGTGGAGATCTATGTCTAACCTTTCTTCCCATGAAATATACAACACTGTTTGATGTCCTATTCACTCATGGAACTAATGGTACATCAAATACTTGGTTAAAGGAACTAAACTTTCACAGCAAATAAATACATGTTGGAGTGAAACATGTCAAGCAGTATAGCACCCTTGTCACCTTCAAGGTATAACTAGAAAACTGTATGGGCAGCATCAAATTATCTCCTTGTCTATCTTGGCTTGTTGTCCTGAAGGCTAGAGGGAAATTTTAAACAGGGTGTTTTGGCTAGGCTTGAAATGGTCTGCAGACTGATTACCTAGTGCTTACCTGTGAATCTATGAATAAATACATATACACTGCCAAACAGGAATTTATCTCCCTCCCTGGCCCTTCCAGCCCTTCTGGTAGGGTTCTCTCCAGTGTCTGGGTTTGGTAGTCAAATCCAGCTTGCTGGGGCTTTAGTCAGGTGTCTATCCTCCTGTACCATAGGCATGTCTTTCTGATCGTAAATACCTCTAAGCTGCTTCTTTTCAAATTGATTTGTGCAATGCTTTGGCAAAAACTGAAGAACACAAAATGACCATTTTGTAAGCTCTTGTTTGTTTCATTTTACTGGATTTGTTTTTCTTTTATATATTTTATATGCAGACTGCACTACAAGGGATTTTCCCCCATGATCTTCTACAGGAGAAGATAAAATTGAAAGTGGTGTAAAATAAAACACGCAATATGTTTAGTTACTTTTTACACATTTGTGAAAATATTTAAAAAATACATACACCACAAGGCAAAAGATCACCAAATGGAAGAATTCCTAATGGTTGGACTGAACAGTACACATAAGTGCACCTATTTATCCTTGTCAGCCAGAATAAGTGTAGGTAAGCTATTTCTATTTTGTTCAGTAATCTATTAATTTGTTTTGTGGCAGGAGTGCAATTAAATTCAGTAGAAATGTCACTTCTGGAAGAAAAGTCAAAAGCAGCATTCACACAAATTTATTGAAACTTGGGGGGCAAAGCCCCCGTGTCCAAATGCAGGAAGCATTTCTCACCCCAGCATGCTCTTAATATGATCAGTTTTGAAGTTTTTCCTCCTTGGGAAAAATAACTCCCCCATGCAGAATGAACACATTCAAATTATTCATTTTCACATTTTTCATATTCAATGTTGATCTACTCTCCATACACAGATTACTGTTCTTTACATCCCACATTATTGGATATTACTATATATACATTAAGAATAGAACTAAAACAGCTACTTGCAAATAACATTACTGAATTTGATTATAATTTTCAAACTTTCTGATGAACTACATGGAAAATACATAATTGACATTCCATTTAAAGACTAATACAGATTCATAAAGCTCAAGGTGCAAGTTGTTCAAGAACTACAAAGTAGATAGAAATTGGATTATACAGATTAACAAGCATATCTGGCATGGGACTTTGATTTTTTTAAATGCCTATGGGCATATTTTTAAATGATCAAGTATGTGAAGAATTTGATGTTTTATTCAACAGATTTGGTTTCGATTATATGAGAATTTTAATTACAAAAAAATGATGAAAAACTGTGCAAGTTAACAGAGCAAGTGGAGAAATTAAACAATGCTATAGTAAATGATTTATTGTTTGAACAGTGGGAGAAATTGTATACTAAACAATATGTATTAGCAGATAAGCAAGCTCAAGCAATATTAGTGAATAAAAATAAAAAAAAAATAAACAGAGACATAATAGAGTATAAATCTAATAGGGTATACCCTTGGAAGGATAACACAAGGACGTTTGTTGAGAGATGTGAAGAGAATGTCATGGATAGGCCGTATATGTTTAGTCAAGAATGACAATATGAGGACGGTAATTCAAATTTTCATGTAGGCTGGAAACAAACACAACAGTGGAATTGGAAAAAGGATTGAAAGTGGAGAAGGAACAGACAGAAAAATTATATCAATCAGGATTGGGGGAGGAATATGAGATAGTTATGGAGAATGAGACAAGTACTGATTTTGACCCATTTAGAGAGTTAGTTTTGGATGAAAAGAACTCTGATGGTATTATTAACAGTGTGGATAATTTCAATATATACAATTATACTAACAATGTTGTGGAAGAAGAGTACTTCAAATTATTTTCCAAAGGCACGAAATTTATACCTTAGACAAAATTCCATGTAGTTGATTGTTTAACTGAGATTAAATTATTTCTCAGAAAAATTAATTTAGCTATACTATTTCACAACAAACTGCTATTAATTTGTAAAGATGAGTTAAAGAATAAAAGTGCCTATATCTCTCCCACACATCCTAATGTAGCCGTGTATGAAAAATTAGTAACAAAAGAGTTATATAGTTTACAGAATAGTATAACATACAAGAAAATGTCCAGCAACTTATCTAATGATGAAATTCAATTAATACAACGACTCAAGAGTGATAGAATTATCAGGGAAATGAAGCCGAATAAAGGTGGGGGGGGGGTAGTACTATATGACTCATATGAATACACAAATAAAATGTATAAAATACTTCATGAGTCAGGAAATTATGTACCAGTATCAAAGAATGAAATTAGTATAGGGTACAAATGAACTGACATGTACTTGGAAGAATTTTTGTTGGATGGGCATATTATGAGTGATACATAAAAATACTTAAAGGTTGAGTATCCAATACTCGCAGCAATAGTAGGTATACCAAAAGTACATAAGAATGTTGTTGATCCACCTTTTTGTCCAATAGTATCAGGCAGCCATTCTAAAACATTTCCATTAGGAACAGCTATTGATAAATGGCTTAAACATATATATATATATATATATATATATATATATATATATATATATAATAAAACAAGATCCCACATCTAATTAAGGATTCATGGGCCTTACTTGGCAATTTAACTCCAGGCATTTGGAAAGAGGGAATTTTATATATATATATATATATATATATATATATATATATATATATATATATATATATGTATATCGGGTCTACTTCACATGGTCGACAGTTCATTTGACCGACTTTTATTTGGTCGACAATTCATTTGATCGACAAGCAGTTTTATGTGGGGGGCTTCGCCCACTCTCCCAACTATATATATCAACTCCAGGGTTGCACAACATTGGGGAGGGGGGCAAATCTGCCTGTCGACCATATGAATTGTCGACCAAATAAATGTCGATCAAATGAACTGTCGACCATGTGAAGGGGACCTATATATATCACAGTTGATGTGATAGACTTATTTTCATTCATTTCCAAACAGCAAGGCTAGAAAGTTTTTGTAATAGTGTCAGACAGAATTCTAGCTTAGAATGGGATCATATTAACTTAATAATGCAACTTATGTCTATTGTACTAGAGTACAATTATATATACTTTGAAGGTGAACTTTACAAGCAAACCAGAGGAGTGGCAATGGGGGCAGCGTGTGCCCCTATATTTGCTAACCTGTTTATGCTAGATTGGGAAACCAAAAACATTTTTATAAGTGAACACTTCAAGTATATAAGATACTATTCAAGATTTTTTGACGATATTTTTATTATATGGGATGGTCCAGAACATACAATAGGTAATTTTATTGATTACTTAAATAACATGAGTGATTACTTAAAATTTACACATACCTATAGTACTGAGGGTATCGCATACCTTGACACGTTCATATCCAGCACAATGGCTTTAAGTCTCATATTCATAGGAAAAGTACTTTTTACAATAATAATTTGGAATTTTTCAGCAATCATCCTCAAAAAAATGAAGAATATATTTGAAGGACAGTGTATACGAGCAGCAAGGATGATGTCCTCATATTTAGAAATGCTCGAAGAAATGGATTTTATAAAAACATTATTCAGCTCCAGGGGATACCCTTTAAGGTTAATGGATGACATAAAAATGTATGTAATCAGTGAATGGGGGAAGAAATATTTTCCTGTCCTAGGAAATGAACAGGCAACATGTACTGCTGCTGTCAACAATGCAATTGAAAGGTACAAAAGGGCATGTATTTTGGAATACACACCTCAAGTAAAGCAAATAAAAGATATATTAAGTAGGAATTGGAACATACTTATGGTTGACAATGAGATAAAAAATATAGTCGGAGAGCCCCCTCTATTTGTATATAAAAAGGGAAGGAATGTAAAAATGATTTTAGAGAGGAGTACTATGATCAGGAATATTAACCAACAGAGAAGAATTTCAAGACGATGTGGAAGTTGTAGACAGTGTCAGGCCATATTGGAAATTGAGGGTATTACTTTGGAGAATATAAATGAGACCAAGGTAATATTTCAGTATGGTAATTGTAACACTAGGAACATCATATATATGGCCAAATGTATGACCTGTCCGAGCTTCTACATAGGTAAAACAGAAAGAATGTTCAAAAAGAGAATTTATGATAATTTATATGCCATAAGGAAAAATGAACTATCTAGGCACATAGATAAACATGGGGAAAGTCATGACTTTAGATTTGCAATATTAGAACAACTTAAGCAGGGACAAAGAGGGGGTAATTATAAAGCCATTTTAGGTCAGAAGGATGTTAGATGGCAGATCTTAACAGACGCCTCAACTGAACCTGGATTAAATGACTATATAACAATTAAACCTATGTTACAGATGTATATATAGTGACGGCATTGTAATGCCAGTCATAGGAATTTTATATTATATATTACACACATAATTATTTATAATTATATATGTTTATGTTTATGTCTATATTTATTTCAACATATTCGTTATGTTTATTTTATGAAATATGTTAGTCGAAGTATCTCCCACCAATATTAAGCATGATGATATAATTATCATAATTATTACAACTACTATTGACTTTGTTAACTGCCATCAAGGTATAAAATATATTTTTAATATATATATTTTTTAAATGGTCATATAGATATAAGAACCAATACAATGTATTTACAATTTATGCTGCACAACTATCTTGCACAATTCATTATGTACATCATATTTTGCATAGTGCTATTTTTACAATTAAGTGTATTTTTATGTAGTCTTTAGGTGTATATGAAATGTGTATTTTTCTTTAAATGAAGGGATCCTGTATTTTTGGCGCCTAAAGTAGTATTTAAATGTTTGATTGATTAACTTGAGACATTCTGAGGAAGTCCACATTATTGTGGATGAAAGCACTAAATCTGAACTATTTATTTTGTTATTTTTTATATTAAACCAGTGGAATTTCAGCTCCTTGGTGCTCGTTTTTCCTCTAAGGAATCCAGTATTCTCTAGCGTTAATCCATTATTTTATTATTTAGTTGCCAAAACGCTATTGTGAGTTTTATATCTGGCATAGTGTCATACTGCATGTAGTGCATAGAAAGATGGTATAATATAAATAAAGAGAAAACAAAAAGTATATATATACCACTAAACCACGAAGGTGAAAGTGAACTCTGCGCAGCAAGCTGTCGAAATAGATTAGGCAACGTACTTATTAACGTATATTCAGTTTATTAAAAAAACAACAACGTTTTCATCCTCCTATGTTGGAAGACTTCTTCAGAAAAATACAAACAGACAAATCCAAGCTCCTTTTAAAACTTTCCGCTCAGAAATTCAAAAGTTTTCACCAATCAAATGAGTGAGCTAATAAAGTGCACGTCAAGTATTAAAGGACCATGCATAGAGCTTGCTAAAACTCACCCAAAACGCACATTGTCAGTGAGTAATAAATAAATAAGTGAACACATAACACAATATAAATATATATATATATATATATATGTACATCTTAAATTAAAATGTTAAATATCAATAAACAATGACTAAAATGCAATAAAAACCACATAAACCTATACACAATTTATATAGGAGCGTACATGTTAATGATCTTCAAACCCAAAAATAAAACACATAGAGCGTCGATACTCTATCTACATTTAAAAATTCAGAATGTTGCAAGATAAACACGCTGGTAATAACCATGTGTCTATAAGCCCCCACCCTGTTACAAATAACTGCAATGTTTGCGTAAAAAGACACAATCTAACTACATAACTGATGTGTAAAGTGCCAAAAGGTGGTCAAATACAACTGACCATGCAATATAAACTACATAACCTATACGCAATCGATATAGGAGTATACATGTTAATCATCTTCAAACCCAAAAGTACATAGAGCATCGATACTCTGTTTAAATTTGAAAATTCAGAATGTTACGAGATAAACACGCTGATGATAACAATGTGTCTATAAGCCTCCACCCTGTTACAAATAACTGCAATGTTAGCATAACAAGACACAATCAAACTTCATAACCGGTATACAAAGTGCCCAAAGGTGATCAAGTACAACTAACCATTATGCTTATTAGATGATCTTACATTAATAATGCATGAATTAAATAATATAGAATTTATAACTTTTTATATGAACAAAGAAGGTCAAAAAGTGTATGTTATATTATTCAGAGTTACTTGTTACCTCAAGCAACTCTTAAGCTTCAAAAGGCAAGTGATATTACAGTTGTCATTTAACCCAGGATAACTAAAGGCATTCAACAGCAGTTGCCATTCTAATTCACAGCACTCAAGTAGTATTGAAGTGGGTCCCCCTCTGCTGTCAAACATCAGTTGGTCTATAGCCAAAAAATGAAAGGAGTGATCAGGGTTGGTACTAATGTGCTTTGCTAAAGCGTTATCACCCTTATTCTTAGTGATCGCGTATGTATGCTCGTAAATTCTATCCCGGAATTTGCGATCAGTCTTTCCCACATAAAAAGAGTCGCAAATGTTACACTTAGCCAAATAGATAATACTTTTGGAGTTGCAATCAAGTTTATACATAATTTTAAATTTTTTACCTTCTACTTCAAAAAAGGTGGTGTTTTTAACAAATTTACACATACTGCAAAAACCACAAGCAAAAGATCCACACATTCTGTTATATGTTCTAAGTTTTTTACTCTCCAAGAGGCTCTTAAGGTTTGCACCTCTCCTATACACAATAAGTGGAAATGGTCCAATTCTCTCCATCAAGAGGTTGTCTTTATATAGCAGACACCAATTCTTAAACAGTACCTGTTTTATTTGCTCACTGTCATTATTAAATGTTGTAATAAACGACAACTTATGTCAGTTTGTCAGAGTTGAATTAACAATAGAATGTCTGTTTCCAGTGTGCAACCTAACAAAAATGGTGGCACTATTAATAATATCAGAAGAATCTTGTCTTTCAATTGTCAAGTCCAGTGTTTCTTTATTAAATGACGTTGAAATTAAAATAGGTTTAAATAACCCTAACTTGCATTTATTAATAACTTCAATAGTAAGTTCTTGGACAAGTTGATTAGGGTATCCCCTACTCACAAACATACTTTTTAACAATTGGCACTCCACTAAAAAATCTGTTTCAACAGAACACATCCTGGCTGCTCTCACTAATTGCCCCTTAACAATAGAGCATTTCTGTTTGTAAGGGTGTGCGCTGGAATAGTGTAGAAATGAATTGCAATAAGTTGGCTTCCTGTAGATGTTTGAACACAATCTGTTAGAAACTGAATCTTTAAATAATTTAACGTCTAAGTAATCAATACTCGAAGAATTAAAACTGTGAGTAAACCGAAGAAATGTTGTGGTAGAGTTAAAACATTCTGAATTTTCAAATTTAGAGAGAGTATCGACGCTCTATGTGTTTTATTTTTGGGTTTGAAGATCATTAACATGTACGCTCCTATATCAATTGCGTATAGGTTTATGTGGTTTTTATTGCATTTTAGTCATTGTTTATTGAAATTTAACATTTTAATTTAAGATGTACATATATATATATATATATATATATATATATATTTATATTGTGTCATGTGTTCACTTATTTATTTATTACTCACTGACAATGTGCATTTTGGGTGAGTTTTAGCAAGCTCTATGCATGGTCCTTTAATACTTGACGTGCACTTTATTAGCTCACTCATTTGATTGGTGAAAACTTTTGAATTTCTGAGCAGAAAGTTTTAAAAGGAGCTTGGATTTGTCTGTTTGTATTTTTCTGAAGAAGTCTTCCAACATAGGAGGACAAAAACGTTGTTGGTTTTTTAATAAACTGAATATACATTAATAAGTACGTTGCCTAATCTATTTCGACAGCTTGCTGTGCAGAGTTCACTTTCACCTTCGTGGTTTAGTGGTATATATATACTTTTTGTTTTCTCCTGGTTTGTGCATTATGGCGACTGGATCTCCTAGCAGCCCTGCGAGTCCTAATCACTGGACTTGACAATTGAAAGACAAGATGCTTCTGATATTATTAATAGTTCCACCATTTTTATTAGGTTGCACACTGGAAACAGACATTCTATTGTTAATTCAACTCTGACAAACCGACATAAGTTGTCATTTATTACAACATTTAATAATGACAATGAGCAAATAAAACAGGTACTGTTTAAGAATTGGTGTCTGCTATATAAAGACAACCTCTTGATGGAGAGAATTGGACCATTTCCACTTATTGTGTATAGGAGAGGTGCAAACCTTAAGAGCCTCTTGGAGAGTAAAAAACTTAGAACATATAACAGAATGTGTGGATCTTTTGCTTGTGGTTTTTGCAGTATGTGTAAATTTGTTAAAAACACCACCTTTTTTGAAGTAGAAGGTAAAAAATTTAAAATTATGTATAAACTTGATTGCAACTCCAAAAGTATTATCTATTTGGCTAAGTGTAACATTTGCGACTCTTTTTATGTGGGAAAGACTGATCGCAAATTCCGGTATAGAATTTACGAGCATACATATGCGATCACTAAAAATAAGGGTGATAACGCTTTAGCAAAGCACATTAGTACCAACCCTGATCACTCCTTTCATTTTTTGGCTATAGACCAACTGATGTTTGACAGCAGAGGGGGACCCACTTCAATATTACTTGAGTGCCGTGAATTAGAATGGCAACTGCTGTTGAATGCCTTTAGTTATCCTGGGTTAAATGACAACTGTAATATTACTTGCCTTTTGAAGCTTAAGAGTTGCTTGAGGTAACAAGTAACTCTAAATAATATAACATACACTTTTTGACCTTCTTTGTTCATATAAAAAGTTATAAATTATATATTATTTAATTCATGCATTATTAATGTAAGATCATCTAATAAGCATAATGGTTAGTTGTACTTGATCACCTTTGGGCACTTATACTGGTTATGAAGTTTGATTGTGTCTTGTTATGCTAACATTGCATTTATTTGTAACAGGGTGGAGGCTTATAGACACATTGTTATCATCAGCGTGTTTATCTCGTAACATTCTGAATTTTCAAATTTAAACAGAGTATCGATGCTCTATGTACTTTTGGGTTTGAAGATGATTAACATGTATGCTCCTATATCAATTGCGTATAGGTTATGTAGTTTATATTGTATGGTCAGTTGTATTTGACCACCTTTGGGCACTTTACACATCAGTTATGTAGTTAGATTGTGTCTTTTTATGCAAACATTGCAGTTATTTGTAACAGGGTGGGGGCTTATAGACACATGGTTATTACCAGCGTGTTTATCTTGCAACATTCTGAATTTTCAAATTTAGATAGAGTATCGACGCTCTATGTGTTTTATTTTTGGGTTTGAAGATCATTAACATGTACGCTCCTATATCAATTGCGTATAGGTTTATGTGGTTTTTATTGCATTTTAGTCATTGTTTATTGATATTTAACATTTTAATTTAAGATGTACATATATATATATATTTATATTGTGTTATGTGTTCACTTATTTATTTATTACTCACTGACAATGTGCGTTTTGGGTGAGTTTTAGCAAGCTCTATGCATGGTCCTTTAATACTTGACGTGCACTTTATTAGCTCACTCATTTGATTGGTGAAAACTTTTGAATTTCTGAGCGGAAAGTTTTAAAAGGAGCTTGGATTTGTCTGTTTGTATTTTTCTGAAGAAGTCTTCCAACATAGGAGGACGAAAACGTTGTTGGTTTTTTAATAAACTGAATATACGTTAATAAGTACGTTGCCTAATCTATTTCGACAGCTTGCTGCGCAGAGTTCACTTTCGCCTTCGTGGTTTAATAATACAAAATAAAACCATGGAAAAAACTGTGATAAAATATTGCATTAGAGATTAATAGCTATATGGTGAATAATTGCATGTCTTTAAATGATGACTGCAGCACTACTGCCCAGTATAATGTGCTTCTATATAAAAAATGTAAAAAAAAATAAAGTAGGATGGAGACATAAGACAAGGAAAGAAAAGGACATCTGGTTCCTCTTTTACTATGTGAATAATGTCTCCAATTTGGCTCCAGGCAACTACCTGACACTTTTTGCCACCCTAATTCATTTTATTACTTCTGACCTACCTGTACACATTTATGTAACTAAACCATTGAGGTAAGCCAAACTTAAATTAGAAAATATTTTTCAATGACCCCATACTGTTGTGAGATGCTGGTGAACCAGGGCTAAATTCTTACTCTCCCTCCATAAGAATAGAAACATCAGTAGCACCTCCTAACCTTGGAGCAGACATTGAGTAGTTAATAGTCCCTATAAAACATCTTCATTTGTTAAAGGACACTTTCCAAGCAATATTATGAGTGCAAATAGCTGATATTTAAATAGATGTATCTAAATTGGCACATTGCACCATGTAGCTTGGTCTTTAGCTCTGACTTGGACTTGTATCTTGTTAAAAATTACATGTAAACTAAGTTTCTTCTGAATATTTTTTTGCAAAAACTGGAATGGTAATTGCCAATTTATGTGACATAGAGAAAGAAAGTTCTGATAATGAGCCAGATAACCTGAGTCTTAGTATCAGCCTGAGGAGAGCTAGGTTTCCCTTCACAGGGATAATAGTCGTGGCTCTGGCAGGTCAGGTGTCTCCATGCAAAATGAACCTTGCACAGCACAAAATGGCCAGAAAGCAGATGCTGGCCTGGTAATCACAAGATTGTGATGGTGACCATCATATTTTTGCATAGAAGCACATACATTATCAGTGTCAGTGGTGGTGCAGGTAGCACACTAACCTTTGGTCCAGAAGGCTGTGTGCTCTATTTCTACATCAAGTAGATCAATTACTGACACTGTAGTACAGCATAAACAGAATGCTGCACTTCTGAGTGTGTCGTCTTTCAGATGAGACATTAAAGCAAGGCCCCATCTACTTGAGTTGGTGGTAGCTCAGGCACATGTAATAGGTTCCACAACACCTATTGAATAGAGTAGGGGTCATACAAAGAAGGCATTATTTACAAAATTACAATTCTCCATTTCCCTCTTTTTTGCTTATTATACATTCATGCTTTATTTTGTCAAGTTGTAATCCTTATTGGATCCTCACTGCTTTTTCCATAACACCATCTGACTTTAATCAATGTAGGGGTCCATTATTCATACAAAGAATACATTATTTATAAAATATTTACATATTTACAAATTTACAGTTCTTCATTTCCCTATTTTTTGCTTATTATACATTCATGCTTTATTATGTCAAGGTTTAATCCTTATTGGACCACCACTCCTTTTTCCATAACCATGATCTGACTTTAATCAATATCACTGCCAAAATCCATTTCCCATTGAAAATAATTGTATTTATCCTTTCATTCCATATAATCCATATAGCATAAAACATTTGTATTATTCTTTTAACAAATTCTTTACTTCTCTTCTTAAAATATTCATATTTAATCATGTTCATATTTATCTTATTCACTTTTGATATACCATCAAAGAAATTTTCCTTGCATAACTTTTCTTATAATTTCACTACTCTTTTACATTAGGAAAAAAAAACATGTTCAATAGTTTCCTCTTTCATTTGCTTTTTATAGGGCACATTTCCTTTCACTGGTAATTTATCTATCACCATTATCTACAAAATATCTTGGCAATCTACTTTTTTATTACTCCATTTATTTCTTATTTTTATAGCTTTAATTTTACCTTCTGTTGACTTTTCCCATGGTTTGACAAAAATTATCATATCATTATATTCTTATATCATGTTTTCTCTCCTTTTTAATTTCATCATTTTTATTTTCCACATTGACATTTCATTTCTTCATTTGCACCTTCTTTTTCTCTTTTACTCCATTTTATCATATCCAAAAATTTGTCATATTTACATTTAAACACTTTTACAACTAATCTCTCTCTCTCTCTCTCTCTCTCTCTCTCTACATATATATATATATATATATATATATATATATATATATATATATATATATATATATACACACACACACACACACACACACACACACACACACACACACACACACACACACACACACACACACACACACACACACACACACACACACACACACACACACATATATATATATATATATATATATATACATATATATATATACAGAGAGAGAGAAGCAATGTATATCACTGAGTTAATTAACCCTAAAGCTCCTTCTTCCTTAGTTACATACAAAATTCCTATTTTTACTGGATTCAGTCTAGAACTGCATATAAATGAAAAAACTATTTGAACAAATTCCTTTTTAAATACCATTGGTAGCAAAAATACACTTGTTAATTATCAAATGAACCTCTTTCCTAAATGATAATCTGTATGTTTCTGGAAAAAAACACAAGTTTCTTTTAACCATTCAATTATTTTTCCAATTGAATTCTATTTACATTCATGTTCCCAAGTTTTATACTCAAGACAGAGATTTCATTCATAGTAAAATATATTTTCCCTATCTTAAATACATCTCCTAATTCTTTACTTTTCTCTTTACTATTGTTACTAAACATTCATTTAAATAAAATATTACTTCTTTATTTACATCTTGTTTTTGCAATTGCTGTAATATAATCTGTATAAGTTAACAAACCTGGAACCCTTAACCCCATTATGCATTATGTACCCTGCTTCCTACATTTTATAATTTATCTCACATACAATCACATTCATGATTAAAGCATAAAGCATACAACTCATTGGACAACCCTGTCTTACAACTCTCCTCATATGTACCTCTTTATTTAGCTAATCATTTACTAAAGTAAATTTTTTTACTTATTATTTCCATAAGCAGACTTAAATAATTTCCTTATTTTCTGACATATTACATCACTGCCCATCAAATGTCATGTCCTGTTGTATCAAATATCTTATTAATATCCCTGTTTAGCTTGTTCTCTTCTGTTTATATCATCCGCAATCTCCTTTACACTCATTAATAATTATTGACATCAGTTCCCTTTGTGCTATATATACTGTTTCCCATAACACTTCATCTTTATTTCAAATCTCTTCTGTATTACTGTAATAAAACCCTTATCATCATTATTGAGCAATACTATTGGTCTCCAGTTTTTCATTATATTTTTTTAACTGTTTCTTACAAATATATTTAAGTATTCCATCACATAGTTCTTTGTCAATGAAACTATTATTTAACCATTCATTCAAAATCTTTAAGAAATATTATTTTCCCATTCCATTAAATTTTTGTACATTTCATGTCCTAGTCCATCTGGTCCTGTAGCCAATTCTATATTCACTTACCCTAATACTTTATCTAGCTCATATAGTGAAATCTATTTTTCAAATTCTTTATTTTCTTTTTCTGAAAACTTTTTTACTTCCCATATTTATTTGATACATTTATTTCAATTCTCTATTACTTCTTCCATTCTATTTATCTGTCTAGTGATTAAAATAATATCATCAGCATATGATAATATTGTAGGCATCTAAATGTCTTCTTCTGTCATATAACTTACATTTTTAGCTCTTGATTAATATAACTCCTACTACATTCATCACTAATACAAATATTGTGCTACTCAAAGGTTATCATCATCTTATTCCTCTCTTAACATTTATTTCTTTACTTAACCAACCATTAATTCTGTTACTTTATTATATTCATATGAAGTCACATACACATTCTTTATCTTATTACTTATAGGACATAAGTATGTCCAATAAAATTCCATGTGGTATGGTGTCAAAAGATTTACTTAAATCTCCTACCATGATTTGCAGTTCTTTTTGTCCATTTAGGATATCATCTACTAACTCTCTAACAACCATTAGCAATTCTAAATTTCCTCTGGCTCTAACACTATGTATTGTATCTTGTATAAAGCTTACAATTTTTGCTTCCTTCCTTTTCTGTTTCATTTTTGTAAAATTGTATAATCCATATTATTCCATACTATAGGTCTCCAATTCCTTATTTTATTCCTTTCACCTTTTTTCGTATAAATTTAAATATCACACTACATAATTCCTTATATTTGAAACCCACTTTCAGCCATACATTTAATAATTCTATAGAATATTTCTGTTCTGTTGTCATGTTTTTACACATTTGGCATTCTATTCCCTGCAGCTGTTTCTACATTTATTTGTACTAATGTTCTGTCTAATTCCTCTAATCCATATTATCTTGATCTGAAAAAGATTTTACTGTCCATATTTCTTTTTTTCCTTTATCTTTAAGCATGTCTTGCACATAATCTACTGCAATTTTCATTAGTTTTTTTATCTTTCCATATCATTCCCTTTTCAACTTTCAATTATCTTAATATACTGTCTTCTTTTATTACTTTAATTAAGTACATAGCAACTTCTTTAAATTCCATGAAGAAAATATCTTTACTTAAATAATAAATTCTTTTTTTTTCTTGATTTATTCCATAAATTTATTTTTCTTTAATAAAATATTATTTTTCTAAAGAATGCCTCTTCGCTTATAGTATTACATTTTTCTTATTTTTTTTCTCTTATTTCTTTGCCACACTGTACATTTTTTTTCTTGAAAGACATCCATCATTTAGACCAATTCTTGTAAAATTGTCTTAGTTTAATATGATCTTCCCAAATTCTGCCTGTCCTATTTCCACTTTTCCTTTCCATTCTTTATCATTTTTTTAAAACATTTCCCTACCTTAATAACATATTGTTTGTCTTAGATTTCTATACAAATAGTTCTATGATCTGAAAAAAAATGTTCCTATTGAACTTTCTTCCATAGTCTCCAATCCTTCAGGTATCAGAAAATAATCTATATCCATTCTATATGTTCCCCTACTATATGTGCAATCACTATTATTCCAAATACTCAGTTTACCACAGGTGATAATTTCCATCATCTTTTTGACATCACCTCATTTTTTTTCTTAAATCCCAATTAAAATCCCCTGCCACAATAATTTCCATATTTATAGCCACATAGTTCAGAATTTGATTAAACATATTTTCCCTTTCTTTGTAACATTTGCATATACCGTCTCTTTCCATCTTATATCTATAATAGTCATAAATCCCATTACTAACATTACATCCAAAATTTTAACTGTCTTCTTAATCAGAATTCTTATTCCTGAACATGTTTCTTAATCTGGATTCCAAACAATATCATTTCCACATAAAATCTCTGTTTGCAACCTATTTTCTTTCAATAACAATCTAGTGTCTTCTAATATTATAATGCCCATATTTAAATCTTTATACCATTCTGTAATGGCTAACCGTCTAACTGTACTTTTTAAACTATTTAATTTATAGCTACTATTCTACAAATATCTATTTTCTTTTTCCAAAGAATCATATTAAATTAATATTATGATCACTTCACCCTTTTCCTTTCTTTTTTCTTTCATAATTAGCCCAATAAATTTTCTTTTTCTCTCCTGTACCATTTTGCTAATTGAATTAATTTTACTTTTAACTATTTTCCAGTTAACATAATCTCAGAGCCTTTTTTACATTTAATTCTTCTTTTTTGTGATTCATTTCTATCATTTTATTCTTACCTTCACTTATAATATCCTCTTTCCCTTGCTTCTGTCACTGCTCTTCTTGAATTATTATTTCAATTTCTTCTTGTATTTGTTCCTGCTCCACTTGTTCAAACATACTTGCTATTTCTACCCCATTGTTCCCTTTTTGCAACCCATCCACATGTGTCCAACTTTATTACATTTATAACAATTCATTTTGCATTTTTTCACATGATGTCCTTTTTCACCACACATATAACACTTTCTTTTAAAACAATTCATAATTAAATGTTATTTCTTTCCACAAAAAAAATAGTTTTCAATTGGCCCCAATATTTCACAACTCCATTTTGACCTTTAATGTTTACAGAATATTCACATTTTCATTTTCCATTTTAAGTATAACATTACAACCCCATCCCCAGTTCATAAACATCTGTTATTATACACCTTAGAAGGCATCCAGTATTTCTTTGCATACATTGCTTAAATGCCTTTTTAAAGTCTCCTTTCAACTTCAGTCCTAAATTGAATAAGCATTTTTCTTGGTTTTCCTGTAAAAAGCATATAAGTTCCAAGCAGCACAATCTTTCTTTTTTTCATATTCCCCACAAAATGTTTCCATTATACATCTGTTTTCAAAAATAATGTCACAAAAAGTTTCTTTACTTATATGAGTAACATCTCTTACTTTGGAAGGTTTCATTCCCAGTGGAGAAATTATATTCTCCTGTAGCTCTTATCTTTCCAGTCCTCTTTCTTCTCTACTGTAGATCCTTACTATGAAATTCCTTCTTTGCTTAAACCCTGACTCTTTTCTTTCTACTTCTTTTCTTCCCTTCTCCCTTTTCATATCTACATATGATTTTTTTACAGCATCCTTATGTATAAGCTATGATTCTTCTTTTTTATTTTGTTTATTATATCCTACCCTAAGAAATATATTTGCCATTCTTGACCACACTTGCCACCAGCAAATATTGCCAAATATCATCCTGCAACCCTCCTGACTGGAGGGTTGCAACAAGAACTTTGCTAATGTCAATAATCTCCTCAGCAAAAAGCTCTCCCTGGAACCTGTATTCCAAATCCTGCAAAGGTTTAATTGCCTTCGCTTCTCTCTCTGCTCCATTAGAATGCTTACATTTAGACATTTTGTCAGAATGTGAAGACTGAACCACCTTCCACATAAAAGTACATTCCTTCTCCTCTCCTTACTGATGTGAAGTCTCAATTGACTTCACTTCTACAGCAATCACTGTCTGCTCCTCTCTGATATCTTTATTTTTAATTAAATGCTCATTTTCCAATTTATCTTCCAATGTTGTATTATTTTCCAAACAGATAAAACTGTTTGCAACAGTTTTTAATGCCATATCAATATACCTCCTGCTTCTCTGGGCCACCTATGCACCTGGAAAGGAATTGGAAAGTGCAATAGTAACAATGGTCCCACTCCTCAACACAGTGATGAGAAGGGGAAGTTTCCACAATGCCCTAGTCAAATTTCTCCTAGCAGTATAAATACTTCCTCCAGTATCCCCTGAAAAAGATTTTACTAGCTTAGCAGGACTAACCTGGTCAACAAAAGATAAATACAATAAAAATAAAATAAAATAAAATAAATAAATGCAAGAAAGTAGGGGACATATCATGCCATCTGGTGATTTGGGCTGCTCAAGTCAATAACCAGGATGGGTTGGGATTAAGGCCCTCATTGCTGCTATCCAGAGAGGGTATAGAATGGATCAATGGCTGCCTCAGTGATGTCTCTCCATTTGACTCTTGCCTCTGTACTGGGGCTACTTGGCTAAGGAGAAAGCATGGGAACAAGACATACAGGGGACAATTTATCATTGGGAGGTACACATTCAAAAGGAATATATAAAAAAATGAATGATAGGATTGACAACCCATAGAAAAGAAGCAATAGGAGAAATATTCAAATATTTGGTTTGCTAGAGGGATGTGAACTGAAATATATTGTAAGCATCACATACAAATGCAGTAATGCAAACCACAACCACTATTTCAGAGTAATCCATCCTAAACACTCCCCCTGAGTTAATGCAAAACAACCAGTGAGTGTTAATGTAGTGATACAAACCTATAGCATCTGAGCAAGCTGAAGTATGGTGCAAAATTTAGACCTATATAACAGTGGGTCTTATTAACTGAATCTGGTGAACTCTTTGTGATATATGCTAATAATTCCTGGAGGTAGGAGAATTGGTGGTGCTGCACTTCTTTCGAACTGTGGCAGCTCTGTTCTTCATTCTATAGGAAGACAGTATTTCTAGTGAACTGCAACATAGATTGTCCCATTTATCAATTCTCTGAATGTTCTGCACTACCATACACAGAAATTTCAGTGTATAGCAGCTTCACTGGCTGAACAAGACCAATGGTATTCCTTCTCAAGTGACTTTGGCACTATAGATCATCGACAAATCACATTGTAATACAAAATAAGCAGTATAGCAACTTCAAATTGTACAAGAAATATATCTTTCTGATTATGCAGTAGCAAGAAGCTCAACTGAGCTACTGCCATCTGCAAAAATGTAGTCACACACCACTTGACTTGTACAGCAGAGTGCAGTGTTTAAAGATAAACAGTATGTGACCCAACTAATAATGAATCTCTGAGAGGGAATGTCATCTTACTATGCAATGCTGCATACATTGCCATATTCTGCCTTGCCAGTTAAACTGTCTTATTCTTCTGCTTCTCCTTTTAGCTTCTCCCAGCAGGGGTCACCACAGTGCATCATTGGTATCCACAGAATGAGTGTTAGTAGAGTTTTACAGTGTCTAATTGCCAGCCTGGCACCCAACCTTCCTCAGAAACACACACATGGACACCTAGGGCCAACTTAGAATGGCCAATCCACATGCAGCCTGCATTGGTGATGTGGGAGGAAACTGGAGCACCTGGAGGAAACCCACACAAATATAGGTAGGACATGCAGACTCTACACAGAAGGAACACCTGCTGAGAATTGAACTGGAAAACTCCTGCTGTGAGGTGACAATGCTAAACACTGCACCACTGTGCTGCCCTTACTATTTAAACTGCATTATATTAAATAAAATACAGTGTAAATTCTTGTTACAGACTAAGTCATAAGCTGACTTTGTCCAGAAATATGCCATGCTATTTTGTGTGATTCTCCAGCATTTAACATTTAAACAGTCATTAATAATTATAGTGAGGTGCTTTGTGTGTGAGAAAAACATCACAATCACATTGAAGTGCAGATAATAACATCAATTTGTGATCTGTCCATTCATTGTGCTTTAGAAGACTGTTGCCATTCCCAGTTTTGTGAAATACAGTATACACTATGCAATACTGTATTTTTAATTATCCAGTATGGTGTTGCTTTCTGTTGTAGTAGCCTATAAATACATAGAAAGAACTGCTAAATAGTATATATATAGCATATGAGTGCTGTTATGACATGCTTAAATTATATAACATCTGAGCCATATGCATGTAATATGGACAAAGTGATACAATGTGCAACCATTCACTGCTGTCATGAGCTATAATGTAATACAAGCATCCATAGCTGACAACGTGTCCGCCAAGATGTGTATGCACTGCTCTGTATGGCAAGGGATGTCCCATTGTGTGACCTTTCCTGCCGGTGGTACTTTCTCTTAGTCATTCTGTCTGGGGTCTGCTGTGCACCTCATTCAACCACCTACTGTGCTAAGAATTCATGTACTGTCCTGCTTCCAACCACCACTGCAGCCTTATTTTGTGCAGTTTAATGCAGAGCACTGATATTCCTGCGATCCCATCTGTGAATATTATAACACACTTCCTGAGGAAGCCAGGCACAAGCAGTATCCCTTCAGAAAGACAAGCACTATCTCTGCCATTGCAATGGTTTGGCTATGGGCCTCCTTATATATAAATGGAGATAATGGACAGAAGTGATCACGTGTGGTTGCAGTGAACCAACAGCATTATCTGTTGGTGACATAATGCTCATATATTAGATGTTAGTAGTTCTCTGCTAAAACATTGTCCTCATACCATTTACATATTGCATTATTTACAATATGATATTGCTATGTATATTAAAACATTGCTGCTGTGGTATACATAATTTGGATAATGAATGGTACAGGCAATGCATCTGCCAGAAGTAAGTATCCTGATCTCTTCCTGGCTGCTTGAAGGTGTCATTTGTGATGATAACATCTCCATTGCATGCTATCTAACAAATGATGGAATGGAACCCATTCCTATTCATATATGCCTCTCCAAAAAAAACAGTGGAGCTCACATTGCTACATTTGTATAACGTACTATGCCTAGAACCATAGACCAACCTACTACACTGTGGAATGCTTAGATAGTAGTTCATAATTTTATTTCTTTATTTATTTATTTGCTTATTAACAAGGTAGATGAGCAAGGCCCATTGCAGACAAAATGTGTGCTAACTGATGATCAATGCAAGAAATATATATGGAAAAAATAAAGGAATTTTATGGAAACAGATAATACAGTAGCAGTGAGTACATTACATAAGTTGTACTATAATTGCAGAGTAACACCAATAAATATTTACTGAGGGATATTATAGAATATGCTGTACTCCTCCTCATGTGTATGTGATGACTACATCCATTATTTTCACAACAAATTACTAGGATATGCTGAGAGCATCACCTGTAAGATACTAGTAGTCAGGATGCAGAAGGCTGCTAAAATAATATTTCTACAAGTAGCTCAGGTGAAATTCCTTCAGCTTCAATTGCCCAAAGCAAGACACATCAAAAAACATAATACCAGTTTCTGTTCTCAAGGGGAAATCACTGTCAGTGTGATTGCTAAGTGTGCAAGAGGAAATCACTGTCAGTGTGATTGCTAAGTGTGCAAGAGGAAATCATTGTCAGTGTGATTGCTAAGTGTGCAAGAGGACATCACTGTCAGTGTGATTGCAAAGTGTGCAAGAGGAAGTCACTGTCAGTGTGATTGCTAAGTGTGCAAGAGGAAATCTCCGTCAGTTTGATTGCTAAGTGTGCAAGAGGAAATCACTGTCAGTGTGATTGATAAGTGTGCGCAAGCAGTGATTCACTCTTCTTGGTATATATAATTTAGGTGGTATGTGGGTCTTGCCGCCAAATTGGGGGTGTAGGGGGCCTTGTCCCCATACAAAAAGACTTGAAGTTAATGTTTCCACCTTTCTGTGTTTTGAGCATTATTTTTTGAATTTCTGATGCTCAGTATTTTGTCATTCAGCATTCCATATTTCATAGAAATACATTTACTACACAAAGCTGTTTGAGAGGGGCATTAGAAATGACTTACTACTCCACACAACTAATATTTGCTCTAAAGGTAAATGTCAGGTTTCTACAGGTTCATGTCAGGGTTTCATGTCACTAGATCAACAACACGTTCACTGAATGCAATTTCAACAAATACATTTAGCTGAAAGCAGTCCCTGTGAACCTCAAGAAAGACAGAAAGATAAAGAAGACAGTCACCAGGCACCCTTCATAAGGAATTCTAGCAATGACCTGCTCACAAATTCACAGAACATCAAAGACAGATGGAATGAGTACTTCCAGCAGCTTCTGAATGATGAAAACCAACAGAGGCTGTACACGGAGTTGTAATGGCAGCAAATGGGGGAAATCAAAAGAAGCTGAGAATTAAAATAGAAGGAAACATAGTGGAACAAGTTACTAGCATCAGGTACTTCAGAGGAATGTTTGAGGAGAAGGGAAAACAAAATGAGGAGGTCAAAGCTAGAATTAGATGGGATGTAGTCAACAGGCACAGAGTATCAGGGGTATGTATGATAGAAGAATGCTAAAGAGGTGAAAAGTAAGGTATACAAAACAGTGGTGCAATTAATATGGTACAGAAACCTTGTCAGTAAAGGTAGAACTGTTGAGGAAGCTAGAGGTAATGGTGCTGAGATGGGTGGTAGGATGCACACTGTGCAAGAGGTAAAGAAATGAGGGCATCAAAGCAGAATCCCAATAAATCCAATTGCAGAAATGGTCAAATAAAACAGATTATTGTGGTTTAGGTGCATGTAGAGGACAGCAGAAGATAGTATGGTCCTGGGAGGGTGGAAAGGGAAGCAGATAATAGTATGGTCAGGAAGATTTGTGACAGACAAGAAGAAATGAAGAGGAAACAAGGGTTTTCAGCAAAGATGGATGGATTGTGTGAAATAAGACCTGCAACAGTCAAGCATGACTCACCAAGAAGATAAGAGAGTGGCATTGAATTGAGAGACATGTTGACAGTTGAAGCAATACTCAGACCATATGCAGAAAACAGGAAAGGGAGGCTGGTGATGATGATTATGATGGTGACTCTCAATGAAACACAGAGACAATCTTCTTTTGCAGGGAGGTAAGCTCCCGTGTATTTCACATACCCTGCACTTAGTGTACCTACTCTGAGGTCACAGAACAGTGAAGAAAACATAATTCTGCACTATTTCTGTATATGTTTTCAGCTAAATATTTTCACTGGAATGCATTTGCTGAAAGTGGCTTTGACACAATGACACATTCCCAATGTCAGCCGGGTGGCCCTTTAAACAATAGATTTCATTAATAAGAAGGACTAGTCCATCACTACTTACTAACTGACAAATCCTTAGTGACATCAGAATATACAATCACCCAAGTTAAAATATCCATAGAAATTTGTATTTTTAAATGCAAATTGAAAACTAAATACTATAGACCACTGAGGGGAATATTCCATTTAATGCAATAAGTGAAAATTGACTCACTGCTATTGTTTACATATGAGGCAACCTATTTGCAGATGAGGGCAGATGATGTTAGTGACTGTTAAGGTGAAGCCCAAAATATATTTTTTTAATTTTTGTTACTGATGTCAGGCCAGAACATTTCTGCCTAAACATTGTTTTGCTTTTTGTCAGCACCAAAATGGAATGCTCTTGATTTATGTCCTCCATTACCACACAAGGTATTTTTGGCTGTTCTTCTTCTGTATTCCATCTGACTGGAAGTCTGAAAGTCCTTAAAATAAATTAAATAATCACCTCTATTTCTAACTGTTCTATCAGCTTCTTAGTTTGTCAGCATCTTAGGTTATCTTAATCATTCACTTATTGCATACTAATCAGTCTTATAGTTATTACCAGGACTTCATTTTCATCATATTGGGATTGTGTCATTACTGCATGTTCTATGTGATTCTCACTTGCTAGGAAAAAAAATTTAGTTTGTTTTTAGTGCTGGCATGAATTTGTAAGATGGCAAAGTTCTGTTTCATGGAAAAGTAATGCTATTGTTTACATGACTAGTTATTTATCAATTGTATTTGTCTCCTGCATTATTGTTCATTAAGCTTGGTAACATTCTATTGTACTGTATTGCAATATGTCATAAACCTACTGATTTAGAAATGACTTCTGCTAACTACCTAAATATATTAAATTCATGGATTTGAAACCACAAAGTACAAACAGTCTTATAAAAAGAAATTCAGAAGGCTGGTAGTTCTCTTTTTATTTTTCCATTCCTCTGTTAAGTGGCCTTACCTTCAACTCAAGGAAAATAAAAAATATGTGGAAGATTTACATTTTAGTTTTCCCATATGAATAAAATGGACATTATAGGGTAATACAAACATGACAAGCATTCATTGACATAATACTCTTTAATGGCCCACTTCAAGGAAATCAGATATTGGAGATGACAAAATAGATGAAAATATAAGTCATTTAAAACTGTCATGTTTGTAAACATGATGGGATGAGATCTATTAGGGCAGGGTATCTGATTTAGAAATATGCTAGACTCACAGTAAAAAAAAAAACAAAAAACTAGAGACATAGTTCTTTACCTCCAAGGTGAAAGATTTTCTCCTTCCCTCTCTAAGACATAAAGTGCTGAGTGTAGGGATAAAATACACAAAAGACTGATGCACCCAAGACATATTTTACTGCCATGTGAAGGGCAAGAACTACAAACTATGTGAAATAATGAAGGAGGCAATAACAGAACTAAAGTACAACTGCACAAGAACAGAAGATAGAGAGACCTCATGAAAGAAGCAGCTGTATGGCTGTACCAAGTATTTAAAATTATGTAAATAAAACAAGATGGCTTGTCCTTCAAACAGTGAGGAAAAGCTCAACAAGATTGACTGTCCAAAATCAGTCAACCATCTATGAAAAAAGTAACTTTATAAATCTCATGCGCTAAGACACTGATTCAGTTAAGACAGAGTGAGAGTTTGTGTAACAGAGAGCTTCTTCTACAAGGAGAGGTATAAGTTTGATCTAGATAAGACATTCAGTTTCTACATGCTGTAACAACAATCATAATGTCAAAAAGGAGAATGCAACCCAGTTAACTGCAGTGAGTCTAGTTCTTTGCAAATCATTTCTTTCAAAAGAGTAAATGCCAGACTTACTGTTTACTCTGCTGTACATCAAAGCAACAAGAAAAGAAATTACACTTTATTCTGATAAAAAAAAAAAAAAAATCTTTTCATACATCAAGATCTGGATTGATACTGTTTTATTGTGGTACATTAATCCAGGTATAGAAAAGACTGCTTTAAATGTATATTGATTTCATGGCTTCTGAGAGATTGCATTAATAAATGTTATTAAAGTAGGAAACGTAGTCTGTTGTTACTAGAGATAATAAATTATGTTTTTTTTTCAAAAGACTTGGCCATGACAAAAAAGTGTCTATGGACTAGCTGAATTCAATATATTAATAAATAAATGCATGAACATGTTTATACTCAAAAAGAATAATGCATAAATCAGTTATTCATAGTCATATCTTATTATAAAAATCTATAACAATAGGCATGGGAAGATGGCAAGGACAAATGCATGAGATGAGGTCCATCATATTGATCACTTCTGCACAGCAGTGTAGTTACAGCATGGTGAGAGGGCAACTACCTCAGGTCTGAAGTGTTGGGGAGGTGCAATCAGCTAATCTTGATCTCTAATGTAATAATGGCTTTTAAAAGGCAGTATTGCATGTGATGATGTCAGGTATTCCCATCTGTGCCAGGGAGAACAGGGCAGTGCATGTATAACCTATGCCAGCATAGTTATTTGGAGTTTTGTAAGTAATGTTGTGTCATTTGTCTATCACATTGACTTGAACAGATGCTTGTGTTAAAAATGTATAAACAGTGTTATTATAACTGATTAAATGTTTATGTTTAAACAAAGAATCCTGGAATGAAGAGTAGAAGTTTTGGAAATTGTTCTATAGCTTTCAGATACTGCAACAGATCTTAGCTAAGCTCTGAGTGTGCATTGTGCAGCAGTCAGGTGATCAAATTTGATATCATTCTATAACCAGCGCTGAGAGGATGGAATTCTCAGAGGAACTTATTTTATTTTATTTTATTTGGAACCTGATATAAAGATCTTTGACAGTTATCACAGATGAGTTGAGTTAATTTAGTTCAGTCTGTTAGAAGCTGGTCACCTTGCATTGTGGGAGTAAGCATCTTAGCATCTAATCTTGCCTTACTGTATTAATTATGTTAGCTAGCAAACAGTTATTCTTTAGGAAAATACAGTGAGATTAGTTAAGTATTTTTTTTGCATCTGTTTTGAATCTGCCCAACTGTATTATTTTTTTCTCCTGTGATTGAAACTATGGTGTTTATTGTACTTAAATATTTAGTATTCTCACTTTTTCTATTTTATTATTTATTATTCAATATTTTTATACCTTCCATTGTGGCTGGTCTTTTAGATAATGCTTAGATTGCTGAGTTAAGCTCTTATTTTCATAGGTGGGTAAGTGGATGTCAGGTCACCACTTTTGAAAGACTTGCAGACCTTTTGGTGAGGGAACAAGTCCTTAGTACTTTGCCTTAGGACATGAGAATCTGGTTGACAGACCAGAAGTGTAACTCTGCAGATGATCTAGGGAGAAAAGGGGATCTCTACTTAGCAAGCAGAGCATCGCTGCACAAGAAGAGCATACCCATTGCTGCATATGGATTTAAAGGAATCAATGGTGGGCAGCCTAAATCACCCCAACAGAGTTTACAAGTAACAGGGGAAGCCACTAGTAAAGGTACACAGCCAGTATCAGGGGTTACGTGTTTTAAATGTAACCAGAGGGACCATGTAGCATACAAATGTCCACTGAAGCAAGGATGGGAAAAAAGGTGAGGGATCCAACAAATGGGAATAATAGTGTGCCAGTAGTAAGTTGTTTGGAGATAACAAGGATACCAGACAATCACTGGAGTTTGTTTCCTATCATAGTGGATGGAAGACAGGCTGCTAAGAGAGACACAGCCTTTGACATAACTAACATGAAGCCTGTAGCGGTTAAAGAAGAGCAGTACTTGATTGGGCAGTCCACTCTGATCAGTACGTTAGGAGGAATTCCATTCCAAATACCTTTGGCCAGGGTTCATCTTGACTGGGAGGGTGGGAAAGGAAGCAAGCAGGTAGCTGTGTTTGAGGATATTCCTGTAGATGTCTTGATAGGGAATGATTTTGATAATGCAGTACTTGTGTACATGCAGTTAAATGCAGTCAGGATTGGAGACAGGCATGTAGGTCTGGTAGCCTGGGGGAGAGCCAGACAGGCCCCACATCTGAAACTGGACCTGGTGATGTGGCTATTTCAGGGAGATACTTACCCTGTAGCAGTGAGCTTGAAAGTGAGCCACGACTGCTGATAGGTACTGATGTTCCCATGCATAGAGTGACTGCAAGAACAGAGGTGAGTGATAGTACCTATGTTGACAGTGAGGTATAATTCTCAGAAGATACTAGGCTTCCTGTGGAAGGGGTCACAAAGATAGAGTTGAGACAAGCTCAGCTTTTGGACCCTCCCTTACAAAGCTTGAGGGAGGTAGCTAAGGAGACACCTGATTCTCAAAGAAAAGGGGAGTCTATATACTGGAACAAAGGGTTACTGTATATGGCGTGGACCCCTGAGGGAGAGCTAGAGGGTGAGATAATACAGCAGTTGGTAGTGCCCAGAGCCTACAGTCTGGCCTTCTAGCCATAACCCATGGCATTCCTTTTGCAGGCCATATGGGCAGAAAGCATACCGAGATATGTATTATGCAGAACTTTTATTGGCCTGGGACTGTAAGGGATGTAACAGGGTACTGTAAAACCTGTGAGCAGTGCCAAAGGGTAGGCAAGGCAGGGGACAAGGTCAAAGCTTCATCGATGCCTTTGCCTGTGATTGAAAAGCCATTTCAAAGGGTAGCTATTGATATTGTGGGGCCTCTTCATACCCCAGTTTCTACAGAGAAGAAGTATATCCCGTTGTTAGTAGATTATGCTACTAGATAGCCTGAGGTGGTGGATCTGTCCTCCATGGAGGCAGAAAAGGTTGCAATTGCTTTGTTAGACATTTTCAGCAGGGTAGGTTTCTTGAGAGAAATACTGACTGACAGAAGTGCTAACTTCATGTCAGACCTGCTGGCTTGTCTGTGGAAGCATTGTGGGGTGAAGCACCTAAAGAACATCCCCTACCACCCCACAGACTAATGGTCTTGTGGAGAGGTTAAACTCTACAATAAAGACCACGCTAAGGGCATTTGCAGACCAGTTTAAGAGAGTGTAAGACAGATATTTGCTCCCTCTGTTGTTTGTAGACAGAGAGGTACCCCAGGAATTCACAGGTTTTTCACCCTTTGAGTTGATGTATGGGCATACAGTGAGTGGGCCTTTAGATTTGATTCATGATGAGTAGGAGGGTGAGTGTGAATCCAACAAGGAGTTTGTTGTGGCATATGTCCTAAACCTCAGGACAAGGCTTAGGGAGCTCATGGGCTTGGCCCAGGAAAACCTGGCAGGAGCCCAACAGTAGAAAAAGGTCTGGTATGATAGGAATGCTTGTGCCCGAGAGTATGCTGTGAGTCAGTAGGTTATGGTGTTTGTTCCTGTCAGACAAATTAAGCTGCAGGCAGCTTGGGAGGGACCCTTCAAAGTGATAAGGAAGGTCAGTGATGTTTATTACATGGTAAACCTGATAGGCAGGAGGCAGGGGCACAAGATGTACCATGTTAACATGATCAAGCCTTACCATGATAGGGAAGCCCTGGTGCTGAGTATTTGCAGTGGATGGCAGGAGGAGTCTGAGGGGGGATCTGGTGACTGATCTACTCAGTGAGGCTCAAACCGATACCTCTGTGGTAGGGGTAGCAGCATCCCAATGCCTATCCCCTACCCAGGTTTGAGTAATCCAAGCTGTGTTGCAGGACTTTAGGGGCATGTTCACTGGAAAACCTGGGTGCACCCACCTGGTGCAACACTATGCAGATACAGAACTGCAAAGGCCTGTCAAGCAGGACCCTTATAGGGATCCTGAGTGAGTCAGGCAGAGTCTGAGGGAGGAGGTACAAGAAATGTTGGAACTGGGGTTAATTCAGGAGTCCAGCAGTCCCTGGGCCTCCCCACTGGTGCTGGTATCAAAGAAAAAGGGCAACATCAGATTCTACATGGACTACAAAACTAAACAGTCACACATAGTCAGATGCTTACCCCATGCCCAGGAGAGATGAAGCCTTAGAGCAGCTGGCTGTGGCTAAGTATCTGACCACTTCTGATCTGACCAACAGCTGCTAGCAGGTGCCCTTGACTCCCATCACTAGATAAAGGTCAGCCCTTATGACTCCTTTCTGATTATATGAGTTCATGAAGATGCCCTTTGGGATGGAAAATGCCTCAGCAACCTTCCACAAGTTGTTAGATCATTTCCTAGCAGGAGCAGGACATTATGACCTTTATTACCTAGATGATATTGCCATCTACAGCCATTCCTGGCAAGAGCACCTTCCCACCTTCACATGCCAGGGAGGTCTTGGGTAGACTGAAAAGGGTAGAATTGACTGTTAAGTGCAGTAAGTGTCAGGTATGTATGGCAGAAGTCTCCTACCAGGGACATAGAGTGGGAAGTGGTAAGATTAGGCCAGAATCTACCAAAGTCAAAGCTATTCAGGTGTGGCTTGCCCCCTGTTACCAAAAAGCAGGTGAGGGCATTCCTGGGGACTGCAGGGTACTTTAGAAATTTAATTCTCAATTATAGTACAATAGCTGCTCTCCTCACAAACCTGACAAGGAAAAACAGGCCAGATAAGGTAGTGTGAACTCCAGCTTGCAAGCAGGCATTCCAAAATCTTAAAGGCCTTTGGGAGGGCATCTTGTGATAGCCAGTCCAGTTACAGCAAAGAATTTGTTGTGCAGGTGGATGCTTCAAACCATGGCGTGGGGCATGTACTCAGCCAAGTTTCCTCAGAGGGAGAAGAGCACCTAGTTATATATCTCAGCCATAGACTCCATCCCAGGGAGGAATGCTATGCAGTTGTAGAAAACAAATGTCTAGCCATAACACATGCACTGCAAAAACTTCAGCCTTATCTGCATGAAAGAAAATTCACTTTGGTTACAGACCACAATCACTTAACATGGCTACATAGAGTCAGCCAACGAAATGAAAAGTTATTAGGGTGGAACCTAGGGTTGCAGGCATATGACATGACAGTACAGCACCATAGTACGGTCAGCGATGCCAATGCAGATGGACTCTCAAGACAGGGTATGGGTTAATGTGTTCCCAGACAGGCCCATTTCTCTCAAGCAATGTTTTTCTGGGGTACTTGAAAAACTAGCTTGAGTCTTTAAAGGGGGGAGGGATGTGATAATGTGAGGTATTACCATCTATGTCAGGGAGAATAGGGCAGTGCATGTGTAAAATATTCCAGCACAGTTATCTGGAGTTTTGTAAATAATATTTTGTCATTTGACTACCACACTGACTTGTACAGATGCTTGTGTTAGAAATGTATCAACAGTGTTATTATAACGGTTAAATGTTTATGTTTAAACAAGGAATTTTGGAATGGAAGAGTAGAAGGTTTTGAAATTGTTCTACAACTTTCAGATACTGCAACAGATCTTAGCAAAGCTCTGAATGTTTATTGTACCAGAGTCAGGTGATCAAATGTGATGCCATTCTATAACCAGCTTGGACAGTATGGAACTCTCACAGCAGCTTGTTTTGTTTTGTTTTCTTTGGAACATGATACAAAGGTCTATGACAGTTATTACAGTTGAGTTGAAATAGTTAGGTAAGTTCAGTCTGTTAGAAGCTCATCACCTTGCCTTGTAGAAGTAAGCATCTCAGTATCTAATCTTGCCTTGTATTAATTAAGCTAGCTGCAATCTTTCAGAAGTTCATACAGGTTAATAATTGCATGATAATGCTGTAAGGATGAGTGAAAAATGAACTAAATGAATTGGGTTTCTGCTTAAAAGATCAGTGCAATTCCTAATTCCTTAATTGGGTGTCAGTTCTGTTTTTTTTTCTTTAATTTATTACTAAAGTTGTCAATTTTTCAACTAGAGATAACGTGGAGAAAATACTGACACAGGTCATTTCAGCTTAAGTTTTCCATGAACTTTGCCACACCAAACAGACTTTTTAATTTTATCTGCAAAATATCACTGAGGACAATGCAGTCATACACATTTTCAAAGTATTAAGTTAGTATTCCAACTATAAACCAACATGTATTGTTACAGCTTATTGCAACATTGTTTTAAAACAGTGAGAGAGACATTCAGATCCACTCTTACCCCACCCACACACATGCACTTATAGGCATACATATATGCGCACACACACACACACACACACACACACACACACACACACACACACACACACACACACACACACACACACACATGTAAAAATAATAATAATAATAATAATAATATCAGCAACAGCAGCTACAGCCTGAAAAAACATACCCCAGGATTCAATAAACTCTGTGTAGGAATAGTGTTATTCCTACACGGAATGAATGGTGTCCTTGTCTGCATAGCCTTAACAGCAGCACGTCTTACATATTAATGAAGGCACACTACTGAGAATGGCTCTGCAGAGATGAACACTAAAGGAGTGCAGCATGCATGTTTCAGAAGTGCTCTCAGATCCAACTGCACTCTGAAAGTGCCATATGGCACATTCTAAATGCTTTCAGTGTCCATGGACACTGAAAGCAGGAATTTAAATCGGCAGCAATGCAGGGGTTGTGCGACAAGTACTGTCACACACCCTCTGCATTGTCAAAGTGCCATATGGCACTTATTAAATTCTTTCAGTGTCTGCGGACACTGAAAACATGAATTTAAATGGGCAGCAATGCAGGGGTTGTGTGACAGGTACTGTCACACACACCCTGCTTGCAAAAGTGCCATACGGCACTTTCCATGCTCTTAACCTCATAGAGCAAAAAATCTGGACAAAGCGTAAAATGCTGGGGGGCATACCTCTCAACCTCTAAGAGCAAAAAAAACTAGACAAAGCATAAAATGATGGAGGGGCAAATAGGGACAGATTTTAAATATTGCCTTTACAAACTTAGAAAGTTGATAGAGGAACAGGGTTTATATTAACATAACATGTTCAGAAGGATTAGAAGTCTGAAACTCAAATGTATGCTAATATGTAGTGACTTCAAATCTGATATTGCCCATATAGACTTAGAGAGTGGATAGAATGACAGGTAGTGCATTACCAAATATGAATTACAATTCGTATTAAAAAATGTAAATAAAGTGCTTGTATTAATTTTCTTTTTTTTTCCATTCTAAATTAAGTTTAAGTGTAGCTGAGTAGGTTTGTGCTTCACGACCCTCTGCTCAACATTGCTTAAACATTTCATAGGAACTAAATGCAAATATACAGCAAAAATCCTGAATGGTAAGATAGCGTAGTGGTTAGAGTCCTGGCTTGCATACAGCATTTCACAGTTCGAGTACCAAGAGCAGCCCTTTATTTTTACATGGGAAAGCATAATTAAAATTATTTTTTTTATTTTAAATTATGTAGTAATTGATATTTGTTAACCAGAGAAGTTTAGCTGGTTCAAAATAAAAGTGTCAGTGCATATAACATATGAAATCGCCCATGTATACACAAGTGTCCCATACAGTATAGTCACACCCCAAGGTAATGTAATGAAAGCACATAGGGGGACATCATGTAAAATAAATAATATACACTGAATAATATGTCATTAACGATTAATTAATTTACAATTCTGATATTTTTTTCTTAAATTAAACCTGAGCAATGCTTAGCAGTGCTCAGCTCTGTTCAGCCAGTTTGAGCAATGCTTAGACACTAATTCTAAGCAGCAGTCAGCCCAGCTAAGTGGATTTGTGCACTGCTAACCATTACTCAACATTTTCTCCTTTAAGCACTGCTAAACTCAGCTTAGCGGATTTGCCCACTGCTAAGCTGTGGAAAACATTTTCAAAATGGTCCAATGATGACAAATGGTGGGAATATGGCCTTATTCAAATCGCACAGCCAGAAACTGTTGTAGTTTGATCTGTGCAGGCACCATGTCAGGCATTGGAGAGGGACTGCACTTTCAGGTGCAGGACTGGGACATTCTGGAGTCCAGGGTCATGGCTGGACTCCTCCGTGAATATCATAATACCAGACTGCTGCAGGGCCAGAACCAGGGTTCACAGTACAAAATGGAGGCCTGGGACCATCTGGCATGTGATCTCACCAGTGGTACTGGAATACACCGAATTGGTGATCAGGTACGGCATCATTATGCCAATCTAAAGCATATGAAGGGGGCACTCTGGGCCCAGTGGATCCAAGATGCTTGGGCACGGAATGCTCCAGTAGTTCGTAGGTATCTCACCCATAGCTGTACCAAATTCTAGCCTGAATATGTGATAGACAGGTATGCATAATGTTTGTTTTTTCCCCCTACAACTGCAGCAGAGAGGGCTAGCAATGGGGAGGCCCATGCTGATAGACTGTCAAAGCTGCACTGACAAGCTGGTGAGTACAGATCTATCTTGCATTATATAGTGCAATAAATAAGAGGGCATATATTGTTTACTGCCAGAAGGTATAGTGTGTTATGTGTCTACTGAATAAAGTTTACCAGACTGATATTGATCTACAGGATATGCTGTAGTAAAGCACTGTGCCATTGTACTAAAATAAAGACTTATACCACAAACTGTTGTGTGTACTCTGGTATGTTGTTGTAGAAATAGAATGTGTAAAGGTTCTTCACAGCAAATATTGCTTTGACAGCATGAATTAATTGAGGTTGTTCTGAGAACAAGCTATTATGCAAAACAGTAGATTGTGGAGCTGTAAAAGAAGATATAAATGAAATAAGAGGTATGTTATGCACTAAGATCTGAACCCTGAATGGTAATGTCTAATGTATTATAGTGTGTCCCCTACAGAATTGCCTTGTGTTAACCTTTGCTTTCCAGATTGTATTATTTCAAAGGATTATTACACAGTACACTATCTGTCATGTATGAATCTCAGGATTAAAAGGTCAGACTGTCTAACCCACAGAGTATTAGGCAGAAATCATTGAGACAAGAGACAGAAGTTCCCCAGTAGCTCAGTGTGATGAGAAATAGCCTTGTTTTTCATTTTAGCACACTCACACATGGTTCGTATCCAGGAAGTGAGATGTGTGCATATATACACTCAAGAAATCTTGAATATTTGTAGAAACAGTCAAATAGTGGTAATAGATATTTTGCCTACAGGTCTTACAGGAAAAAAATGTTTGTAGTAGCTGTATGAAGGGTATACTAGATCACCATATGCAACTGTCCCACTGTCCAACCCCATACCTGCAAATGACAGCAGGGTAGGTACATTCACCATGCACTCACCCCGATACATGTCTCTCAAGTGTCATGCTGTCACAGCTAGTGGTCACTGCTGCCAATAACCTTGGACACAGATAGGAATCCAGGTGAATTATGCCAGTAGCACTCACACAACATCAGAGTAGGATACCCCTTCTTTGTCAGATATGTAGCCCTGACATGTACAAGCCCCCTCTAGTAATGCAGCAATAGTTGTCACTGTCTTCCCCATACCATTACAGGTTGACAGTTTAATAGGTATGTATGTGCTACAGAAGCTATAGGTAGATGTAAAGTGAGGGCAGACCTGTAGAGTATTGAGCAGTACTGTTGTGAAAAGTAGAAGCCTATGCAGTTTTTAATGGACTTTTTTCTCTCCCCAACCCCTCATCTGCATCACTAATTATTATTCATATACTATGGGTATGTTTTTCTCAAACGCTAATGTTGGAACATCTGTTCTATTATTGTTCATATATTTAATTGGTTGCATATTAACATACCTTGTTCAAATACCATTGTTGGTGGCCTATTGCCATCAATGTAACTTGCATGATGTTACAATACTTACTGTTGTTCCATTTATGCATGTGCTCTGTTTGCTATGCAACGGTTTCAAATCAGTTGTTTTGGGCTAATTGGAACACCCACGTATGCTATTGTAACTAATTTTGAAATGTTTTGTTTATGACTAACCAATATATCTTGGAAAACCTCAACCCCATAGCACGTTTGGGAAGGCAGATCCCAGCAGATCCACTTGTCCTGCCTCATCTGGCCATGGCACCAGGCCCAGCATGCCTGTGACCCAACCAGGAACTTCCTCCTCTGCTGGTCCTCCACCACCTTCAGGTGGAACTGCCAAAAAGGACAGGGCCCACCCCCCCCGGGTATGGGCACAGAGAGGAACCCATCACCTGCCCCAAGGTCTGGGGTATGGTGCACAACGTCATCCACTCTGAGATGGATGGATAGCTGGACCAGATGGAGGGCCTACTCATGCACCTGGAGGGGCAGCCTGCCACTGTTGTCCAGTCCCCAGCACAGCCACCTTCAGGGCCGTGAAGGTGCAGTGGTGACTGCCCATGGGTGGGGACCTCAGTCCCACTGTATCCATTTGGGGGCTCATGGGCCTCTGATTCCCAACCACTCTCCCCGTCCAAAGTGTTTACCCCCCTCATGTGTCATATACTGCCCCTGTCTGCTGTCTTGCATGTCTTGTCTGTCTGTGAATGCAAACCTATCCTACCCCCCTCGTGTGTCATATACTGCCCCTGTCCGCTGTCTTGTATGTCTTTGTCTGTGAATGCAATCTATCCTATTTAACCTACCTCCCCAAACATACCTACAGTCCTTCCCCAACATCACACTCTCACCTTAATAAAAAAAAGGGGCATCTGTCCCACAAAAAAATCCTTGCCCCTTACATAGCTCTATATTTTTCCCCTATGTCCAGTGACGTAAATCAGTCTACCCTCAAATTACTCTACAAATGTATGTTGCCAACACCCTTCCCTGTGGTGTGTGAGGCTGTAAATTCCAAATGTTCCACATCATTCACAGCTGCTGCTGCAGAAAATAAGTAGAGCTATGGTCCTTTCCTATACCCATCCTACACATCCCTAGCTGCTTTTACGAATGTTTTACCCCTGCTTACCCCCATTTCACCACTTTCCTATCAGCTTTTTTTTTCCTTTTCTTTATTTAAAATTAGCATGGGTTTAAGTGGGAATATGTGCCATTAAATGAAGCTAAGGGGACTTAAGCATCTCTTAGCATCACTTAGCTTTATGCAAATCATACAAACCCACTTACAACTGCTTAAAAGTGCTTTAATAACTCTGGCTCATCAGCCCTTGTTCTGCCCAACAACAAAATAATCAACCCAGACAAGTTTCGAACACAGGACCTTCTGCATTACAATCACAGCACCATACCACTATACCATCAGAGCTATGGGACTTTGTAATACTTTTACAAACATATCATGCATTATGGTCATTTAACTTTAGTGAAATAAAAGTCATCACTACCAACATTCCACTACAACATCAGAGCTGTGGTAATTTGCAATGCTTTTACAAACATATCATGCATTACAGTCATTTAACATAATGGGAAAACTACACAGCTCTGGCAAGCTTTAAACCCAGGAGCCTGTGCACTCCAGTCACAGTGGCTTCCCTACTCCACATGGGCTGTGAGAATTAGCAATGGTCCAATAAATATATCATGCAGGATGGTCATCCAACATTAGGGAAAACAAGTAGAATTAGTAATGTTATATACATATACATATATATATATATATATATATATATATATATATATATATATATATATATATATATATCTGTGTGTGTGTGTGTGTGTGTGTGTGTCTGCTTGTGTGTGTATACAGTTATTTATATATATATATATATATATATATATATATATATATATATATATATATATATGAATCTAGGATGTTTGATTGAAAGATCAATTGTCCGAGTCCATTAAGGGTGAGCATACTTATGTGAAAGTGCTTTTCACTGAAGAAGCACTTTTGCGTAAGTATGCCTGTTACCGAGGCCATACTACAGTGCAGATAAGGGAAAATTCCCTTTTCCCCACTGTAGTGCAATCTCGGAGGGAGAATATTAAAGTAGGGGGTGTGTGGGGGGCAAAGGGGGGTGAAGTCCCCCTGCAGAAATATTAATGTAGTGTGTTTTTTTTTTTTATTAACACGCTTTAATGAAAGTGCTTTTTCGATGAAAGCTCTTTCGTTAAATTGTGTTCGGTGGTTATGGATTCGGACACTAGATCTTTCGATAAAACGTCCTAAATCCATATATGTGTGTATATATATATATATATATATATATATATATATATATATATATATATATATATATGTATACACACACACACACACACACACATGTGTGTGTGTGTGTGTGTGTGTGTGTGTGTGTGTGTGTGTGTGTGTATGTGTATGTTTGTGTGTGCATGTATATGTATACACATATATATATATATATATATATATATATATATATATATATATATATAATCAACCTCATAGTGCAAGACATCTAAACAAAGCCTGACAAAGTGGGGGGTTAAAGGACAAAAAAGAGGGACATATTTGAAATATAGATATTCTAAGCTTAGAAAGTCGCTACAGTATCACCGTGTGTTGTAATACATATTTTCTGATAGATTTCAGGTGTGGAACACAAATGATTGTCATCATTTAGTGACGTCAGTGCTCACATCATCCCAGTGATTTGTCAGAATTCCATAACAGTTATGGAGAACAGACTAAAAATATGACCCACACATTTGGACAGTCTATAGAAATCTGTACAGTGGAAACGTTTGACTGCAGTCATGTAACAGAAGGGAAAAACACTAGGAGCTGCCAATCATGTCATCCAGCACCTTCTGAACTACAGTCAGACCAACACAATACTATCCCAAATTAGCTCTAGGGAATTACTCATGCATTTGCAAATATATCATGCACTACAGGGATGTAACAGTAGGGAAAAACAGACATCGGTGAGAAATTATCTACCCACAGCCAGTTGCACCACAGTCACAGCAACATGCCAGTAAGCCAACTGAACTCTAGAGTATAATGTCTTTTTCAACAAACATATCTTGATTTCTAGCCACACACTACTCCTACATAAACTGCCCCAAGTCTCATTGTACTTGGAATCCTGAGGTGTTACAGGACATGTCTCAGTCTGCCCCTACAAACATATACAGCTGATAGACCACCAGCAACTGTAGCAGCATGAACAGTCCAATAGAAAATGATTTATTACACTCACATCTGCCCCTATTCCTACTCAGCCCAACAAACATACATACTACATTGCTACACAGTCTTGACAGTCTGTTAACAATCTCAAAATATACATAGCTCTCAACTGTACAGATTTCCACAGAATGTCCAGGGTGTGGGATCATATATATGGCCTCTGCCTCATTACATTTCTGGGATTCTGCTAAATCAATGGGATAATATCAGGAGTGGTGTCACTAAATAATGATATATCATACCTCTGAGCCTCTTAGTGCAAGACATCTGGACAAAGCCTGACATACTTGGGGGACGGAGGGCCAAAAATAGGGACATGTCTTAAATAATGGTGTTCTAAACTGAAAAAGTTGCTGGTATTACAGGGTTTGTTGTAACATAATTTTCTGAAGGATATGAAGTCTGAAACTTAAATGGATGTCATCATTTAGTGACTTAAATCCTCAGATTATCCTACTGATTTGCCAAAAGCAGAAATTGCCTAAGGAACAGATAAAACATAAGAGGCAAACCTGTGGACATTCTGCAGAAATCTGGACAGTTTAGAGGTATGTCATATACATATCACTGTCAGACTTCAAATCACGCAGTAAATTTATTTCCAGACAAACTCTGCTAATCTAGCTATCTTCTATCTGTATAACAGCAATACTGACAATCTGCCCCTAATTCTGGTACTTTGTCCCCCATTTTGTTTGGCTTTCTCCACATTTCTTGTTCTAAGAGGTATTTCCTCCTACCTTCTGTGAAGCTGTAGCTCCCAGCCCTCCATAATGTCCTCCTCACAGGCAAGGAAAAGGGGCAAGGCCCACATGAAGGACTTAATTGGATAATGGAAAGACAGCACAGCTGTTCTGGATGGAATTATCAAGTGGGAGACATCAATTGATACTCAGGCCATCGCCTACTGATGAGCTTTACCTACAAAAGGCAATTTCCTGCCTATGCAAAACAGGTCTGAACCTTTCTACACAAAGACAGACTGTGACTACACAAACCTAAATGCATTATTCTAACAAAACTATTCAGCACTATAACGTATATGTCAAACAATTAAGCATGTACTGGAATGCAGAATGGGGGATGCAATAATGTGAAATAGGAAGTTAAACAATAGGTCTCAACAGGACTTGCTGGACTACCATGTTGATGTCCAGCACCTATGGGCATCCCTGCTGGCTCTGTCTGCAGTGGCATAGATCACAGTTCTTGCCCCTGAGTCACCCCAGCAAAGGTCATTTCACATATGTCTACTACTGGAGTGTCTGTTGTACAATACCGACTGTGACACTGCCAGGCCAGCTACCTGGAATGTTGTAAATATTCATATGTCACTTGTGAATGCTACTATGATACATATGCTTGTCTTACAAATGTAAGAGGCCTATATAGGGTGTGTGCATAGTAAACAACTGGTGCAGAAGTGTGAGTTGAACTGCATGTTATATACCGAGCTCATGTCTTTCAACTGTCCAGACATTGACCTATATAAGGTATGTGCATATTAAACAACTGGTGCAGAAGTGAGTTGAACTGTATGTTACATACTGAGCTCATGTCTTTCAACTGTCCAGAGTTTTGCAGACTGACCACATGTTTGCCTCATATTTGTAGTGAATGTCTCATACAGTTGTGTTTTGTCTGGCAAATCACTGGCAAATCAGTGAAGACAGAAGTCAACATAATAGCATACATTTTAATGTCAGATGTCATATCCTTCAGAGTCTTCCTGTGAATGCAAAACATATGTTGCTAACAACTAAGTGTGTTACAGCTATATTTATAAAGTGTCACTATTTTAGGGCCTTTTCCCCCCATTCATGTTTGCCTTTATCCAGATGTCTTGCTCTAAGAGGTTGAGATGTATGACTAAGCTGCAAGAGTGTAAACACAGTGTGCCATACTGACAAAGAACAGAAATGTATATCAAGTATTACCTGTGCACATGTATGTATTAATAGTAGAAGCTGGAAGCCTCAAACATACAGACATGAGTTACAAAATGTCAACTAAATAGGCTGTACTTGTTTTACAGAAGTGTTATCTTAGTTCCAGTGCATCAAACAGACATATATGTCTACAGCTACAGGTTGTTGTATTGCCTTCAAACATAAATAATTACTAGGTTGATCATAATTACTAAGTTGAAATTGGAAAAGTGTGTAACTGTGTTATGACTTCCAGTGCTACACACATCAGACAGATATGTACATCTGACACACAGAAGTATGCTACTTGCTGTTACCCTGTGCTGTTAGCCTGTGAAATGAAGGCAGGTAAGAAACACTGATGTAATATGAGATAACATAGCATTAATGTGGATTATTACTTTCAGACCTATCATACACAAACAGCTTTGGATGTTGTATGGTAACTAGGCAAATGTGACATTGTTTACATATATATGGCAATATGGTATATCTGTCTGATGTTTGTGTGGTCTGCATTGCTCTGAGTATCAGTCATCTCTGCATATACTTTAGATTTGAAGCTCAGTATTTAAACTTTGATGACTTGTATTTTGTATGTTATTGTAGTATTACATCTGTCTGTTTATACATAGTCTGTTCTACTGTACTTGTAACAGTTCTTGGCTAGGGTCTGTTAACAAAGGTTACCAAAAAATTCCTTTGAAATGTGAATAACAGCAGTTAAGTATTGTGCGTAGCTGTGGCACAGCTTTGCTCACTTAATTACAAATATTTGTAGTCAGCTGAAGTGTTTCTGTGTTGTGCAGTGCTCTGAGTATCAGTCATCACTGTATTTAATGTTGATTTGAAGCTCTTTAGTTAAGCTTTGGTCACATCTATTTTGTATCTTTTTCCAGTATTGCATTTGCTTTGTTAAAAGTTGTCTTTTCTGTTGGAGTTGTAAGGGTTCCCCCTTGTTGTGTTCAAATATTTGTTGGCATGAGACTTGGCCACCCTTACTACAAATTTGATTTTGAACATACCACCTAGTTGTATTTCATCAGCTTATCCTACTGAGTAAGATAGATATCATTAGGGAGGGCCCACCCCCACCTCAACCCCAACCCCACCCCAACCCCCTTTGCTTTTCAACCAGACATTATCGTGTTTCCTCCCTTCCCACGTAACCTATAAACAAAAAAACACTTTATTGTATTTCTGTCTATTCCAACTGTATTACTTCAATTTGCTTTTATTGCCTGTGCTTACAATGACTCAGTTACACTTCAACTGCATTTATTACTGCTTGTCAATAGCCTGATGCAATTCTGTTATGCTAAGGCTGTGTGTTTAAGCACATGGGCTTCAGGCCAGTTGTTTTTCATGAAGTAGGTTTGTGGTCTGCACTGTTGTGGGAGGACAGGCTACATTATGCCCTTCTGAGCTAGAACTTGCTGGTTAAAGGGTCATTCTGACTGCTCATTTGAACTGTGTTTTTCTGACATTGGTACGCCTTGTTTGCTGCAGCATACACTACATCCTGATCTGATGAATATAGTTTTGCTTGTATAACTTGAACACTAATCCAGGCCATCTTTTTGGAGAAGGTTCTCCTGTACCCTAGTGGCAGGAGTGTGCAGTTAGAAGCTGTGTGACTGAAGAGTGCTGTAACAGGGCTCTGTTCTGAGCTTTACTATTGGTTAACTGGTTAATCCATTTAAATTTGTTTGCTCTTGTTTGCTATTATCATATTTAAGTGTGTATCTGTTCACCTGTGTTACACTGACCTAAAAAGATGTTAAATATTTTTAGCATAGTCTGGTTACAGGCTTTGTTGCAGTCACATTTGTTTGTGTGATTCTTGTGTTTCTTGCTACACCATCTAGTGTTGTACAGGGCCTGCCTGCACTTACTGGGAGTAGGTGAACTGGTTGGCACTAGTCTACCATAGGATGTTGAGCTAAGAGCGCAGGGACAAGGGTTGATCGGTCACTCCCAGTGTTCCTATGTTACCTTTGTTGTTGTGGTATTTAAACACAACATGTGCATGGCTTTATGCTTTTGTGCAGTTTTAACACTTTGAGAGTTATCTCAGTTGCATTTCTTTCCCTTATCTGCACTCCTGTGTGAGAGAGGCACTTGTCTAAATGTACTGTCTTGATGTTATCCAGACATACTCACACTTATAGGTGCTATTCTCAGATACTCACTCTACTATCCATGACCTCTCTTCCACAGATGCTGATAACCATGGATATACAATTTCCTGTGCTTTCTCATGCTAGTCTGGTTGGTTTGGGCCTGCTGACATAATGTAGCCACTGCCTTATGTACACAGACAACTGTGTGCTACTACCACCTAGGAAAAGAATATGTGAGAGATATAATCACATTAAGAGCCTAGAATCCTTTCTGTCACAGTCACCTGACAGTACATGATTGACAGACCACAATGCTTTGCCAGAAATGGTCTTCATCTGTCTCCCCTGGGCTTTAGGCTTCTGGCAAAGGCACTTGCCTTCCCCATAATGCCTTTTGTAGGCAAAGTCATGAGCAGAACATTACCAGCATGAAAGCTTATTATAAACAAAATATAAAGGTAATGTTGCTAAATGCTAGGAGTCTTAGCATGAAACTAAAGTCATTGCAAGCGATCCTTGTCCTGGAGGATGCTGACATTTGTGCAGTCACTGAAACCTGGTTTGAAGCTATGTGGAGCACACTAACCTTGCCAGGTTACTCATCCTATCATACTTTCAGACCCCAAATGGTGGGCTGCAAAGCCAAAAGAGGTGGAGATTTAAACTTTATCATACACATACACACTTACAGGCTGGTCAAAGAGTATGACGCACGGGAGACATCCCAAGTGCAGTTAACTGTTGACAAAACAGCTATTCAAATCATAGCTAGTTACAGACCTCCAACCATGACTCAGGACACCCACTACACCTATCTGGACTTACTAGAATCTGTCAAGATTCAACCCTCTACTCTGATCCTGGGTGGCTTTAACTACCCACCCATAGTGTGCATGACCTATTCTAACTGAACATGACAGCACAGAGATTCCTGGGCTTTGTCAATGCCACTGCATTGGATCAGCTGGTCAACACCCCATGACAGGTGGAAATATCCTGTACCTGGTCCTAACCAACATGAGTAGTCACTGTAGCACCCCTACAGTGTCATCCTCCTTGGTAAGATCTGATGATAAAGCATCAATTTTGAGGACACCATCTCCCTTGCCCCCCTTGTCAGGGTCAAACAAAAAACACTTTTCCAAAACTGACTATAAGTCTCCTCATAACAGGTATAAGTAACTTCACAGCCACTATCCCATCAGTTGGAACTAGCAGTGATGTCCAAGGCTACACCAAAATACTATATAAGCACCTACATAGCTGTATGGACTTAGCAATACCTGACAGGACAAAATCATCTCCCTCAAGGTAGAGTAAACCTCTGTGGTGGATGACAGCAATACACAAACTCCATAATAGGTGGAAATATTTGCTGTCTAGGGCCAAGATGGAGCAGGTGCCAAATTGGAAGTGATCTCACCTTTGTCTGAACAAACAAATATGGTCACAGGTGAATTACCCTAAGGCTAACTTTGAGTGCAAATTGGACACATCCACCAAGGCCAATTACAAGGAGTTCCTCACATATGTCTGCAATCTCAGAGGAAACACCCAAATCTGCTTTGCAGTGGTGGTCAATAACTCCACATATGCATACGGCATAGATATAGCCAACCTGCTGCAGACAGGTTAAGTGAAAACCTCACCCCTCTGTTCCCCCATCAGTAAACAAGAGCATGCACTTCACCTGCCCCCTACGCTCATCATCAGGGAGCAGGTACATAATGCCCTTTCAAATGCAACAAACTGAAGTCTCCATGGGGCCTGATACCATCCCTGGCTGCATCCTACATGGACTCAGGCATGAGCTCTCAGCTCCATTACACACTGTAGTCAACTAAAGCCTGATCACCAGTGTCATCCCATCTGCCTGGAGGACAACCACTGTCATCCCTATACACAAAGGTGGAGCAATCCACTGACCCAGCCAATCATATGCACATCAGCCTAACTAGCCTGAGCAGCAAGGGCATGGAAGGCATTGTCAAGGACCTTATAAACAGGGACATCAGCAACCTCAAAATGCTTGAGCCCACAGTGTTTGGTATTGTCAAAGGGAGATCAGGCCAGTTAAACCCGGTCTACTTCTTTCAAGCATTCAACAAACACATGGAAGTGGGGAAGATGGTACACACTGCTGACCTTCACCTAGCCAAAGCCTCTGACAATAATCCCCAGTCGGCCATGATACGTAAGCCTACACACCTAGGCATCAACCTGTATTTTACCAGATGGATAGCTAACTGGCACAATGATAGTACTCACTCGGTCTAAGTAGTGGAAGCCACCTTTAGTAGTAGACCCTTAAAGAGCGGTCTACCCCAAGGATCGGTCTGGGGGCCTCTACTATTTGAGATATATGTTTCTGAGGTTCAAGACAAAACCAGTGGCCTGTGGCTGACCAGGTTTACAGATGCCTGCAAGCTGGCCACTGTCTTACATTCCCCTGCCGATGTGGGCATCCTCTAAGAGGCCCTTGTCCAGATAAATGACTGGTGCCAGAAGCATTGCTTCAAACTGAATGCCAGGAAATGCGTATCTCAGAGGGGTCTATTAGTAGCAGCATTAAGTGGACATAGCTGTACTGCATTTTGTCGAGGGCCTGTCCTGTGTGTGCATGTTGTGGTCTGATTGTGTGTCATACACGTCATTATTCAGAGACTATGTGGTCTGTATAATGCCTTTGTGCCACCTCACCTGTATGTGTGTGTGTGTGTGTGTGTGTGTGTGTGTGTGTGTGTGTGTGTGTGTGTGTGTGTGTGTGTGTGTGTGTGTGTGTGTGTGTGTGTGTGTGTGTCAGCAAACAATATACTGCAGGGTATTAATTTACATATGCAGACTTTCCCTCACAGGTGAACATGGGGATTAATGTCTCTCCACCTTACAACCTGATGTCAGTGCCTTAGAAGACTCTGATGATGGTGGAGGTCATATGAGGCACAGGTGGGGATGTTGGAGGCTAAATCTGTGCCATTGGTTGGTATCCCACTTTCACCCACAATGTCCCTGCACACATTCAGTATGCCCACACATACCCAGTCCCCACCAACCACAGATAATGGACAGTTGGAGGGTGGTGGCATGGAACAGGCTAGTGTGGTGACTATGAAAAGTGTGAGTGCAGACACTAGCCATAGCCAGAGAGAAGGTGAGGTCCCACACAGGCAGATGGAGAGGGGTGCTCAAAAGAGGACTGCTGCCCATCAAGCCCCTGTCATAAGTGTCACAGCAGGTGTCACCAGACACATGTTTCAGTCCATCATGGAGGCACAGTCACGTACTGATGGCAACACCAGACAGATGCTCAGGGTCATGAATGCAGCCCTTCCTGCCATGTGTGACAACCTACATGGCACTGGTGATGCCATACATAATTTTGCTGATGTCATGAATAGACAGTGGGGTGAGAAATTGTCATTGCATGACTGTGCAATGTCTGCTTGAGCATGTGGTGAGAGTAGGGTGTTGGCCACGTGTGCATAGGTCAGCAACAAGATCAGCTGAGAGCCCACATGGCCATGCACATTCACACTTGCATAGTGGCAGTACGACCAGCACTAACAAAGGGAGGGTGCTGTCCACACCACAATGAAGCAGGCCATGGGCACGTGGTCCTAGCTGGTCCTATCAGGAATGCAGATCCAGCAGACAGCAGTCACCATTGGGGAGTAGTACTGCATCTGGCCTTGGGACTGGAGGTGCCAGTGAGACCCCTATTAGAACCAGTTCCCATGTCCCTGGTGGAAAATGGTGAACTGTACATCCTGCTATGTATGATCCACGGCTGTCCAACATACCTCTGTGTAGGGCAACAACATGAATTGATTGGATGCATACAAACACTCAAACATTTCTATATCAGGCAGGTCAGCACCAGACACACACATCTCCTCTGCATGGCTCAGTTGAATGCCACCCCTCCAGACATACACACACACACACACACACACACACACACACACACACACACACACACACACACACACACACACACACACACACACAATGTCAACCAAATGGCCCAGCCTAGGCCTCTGGCAAACCCACACTACACCCTGTCATGTGATGATACCTGTGCCACATCCCTGTTTACCATCAATGCAGGTACATGCTAATATGGGTCTGATACACAGGATGAATATAGTACAATATAGTAATGTAATGCTGTGTAAGGTGCTGTCTGGTGGCAATAGTTATGGGTACACATCGAAGTGTATGTACGTTTTTAGACATGATGCATTATTGCTGTTAGTATTGCTGACTGTAGTCTCACATACTGTATTCTGTTTGTGTTCCAGGTGTCTGTGTGTCTGCAGGCTATAGGCCTGCTGGCATTAGCAACAATGAGTATGGCGGAGTGGAAACACAGTGACCTTTTCATAGCCAAGGTACAGCTGTATATGTACATGTTTACCAGGGGTTTATGCATGCAACAGTGTGTGAGGGACAATTGTGGTGGACAGTGTGACCTTGAATACATACTCCTTGACACAGCCAACTAGCCTTCATACATGTCACCTGGGTTTTCTGTAGTACCACAGGCTCATACATACAGAGGAGGTTACTTGAGTACTGGTACTAGGTTCCTCACAAGCTTAGCCATTACTTTAACCACAACAGATTCACCTATCAGCCCCTGTTGCCCTGCCATTTCTTTCCCATCCATTCAACCTTGATGCAGTTGATGAAGGTATGCATGGTACTGTGTATGACAGGTTTGGGGTATGTATTCCTGACACAGGTCAGCCTGTGTTACTCTAACCTGACAGTCCCCAGCATGTGTGTCTGCTATCTCATATTCAAGGCTGGCCTGTCATGCTGGTAGTGCACACAGAGTCATAGTCCTGCACATGGGGCAGCTGTTGAATGGCTGATCACAGCCCCTAATTGCCCAGTCATACAAACGATAGTGCTAGATACATAACACAAATACCACAGAGGTAATGTAGTGTTGCAGTGTCTGCCACTACTGTTGAAGTGAGTGACAATTGCAGGGGCTGTTAGGATTGCCAATGGTGGGTTTAGAGGCCCTTAACATGGTAGAGCCATCTGGCAAACATACACACACACACACACACACACACACACACACACACACACACACACACACACACACACACACACACATTTGCCATAGGTGAGAGTAGACCCCCTGCCTATCTAGCATTTGGTATTATACTGTTACATAGTTATTGCATGCATCACAGAGCTTAGAGGCTGAAGGTTGTCCAAAGGTACTTCTAAGGAGAATGACATCAGCAGGACTGCGAAAGTAGAGCACAGGGAAGTTATGTGGGTGAAATACTTTATCCTACAAACATACACAATTACAAACACATTTTACAGACACTTATACACACATACATTTGACAGAACTGAGAATAAAACCCCTGCCTAACTAGTTATTTGTACTATACTGTTACATAGTTATTGTATGTGCCCCAGAGGTTATAGGGCTGAGGTCTGTCCAAATGTACTTCTAAGGGGAATGTCATCAGCAGGACTGCTAAAGTAGATCACTGGGAAGTGTTGTAGGTGGGAAAGTCCTAAAATTGCTTTATCCTACAAACATACACACTTAAAACACTTTTACACACACACATTTGCCAGAACTGATAATAGAACCGCTGCTTATCTAATTATTTATACTACACTGTTACATAGTTATTGCATGCACCACAGAGCTTACAGGGCTGAAGGCTGTCCAAAAGTACTTCTAAGGTGAATGACATCAGCAGGACTGCTAAAGGAGAGCACTGGGAAGTGTTGTGGGTGGGAAAGTCCTAACAATGCTTTACCCTACAAACAGACACACTTAAAAACACTTTTACACACACACATTTGCCAGAAGTGTGAATAGAACACCTGCTTATCTAGTTATTTGTAGTATACTATTACATAGTTATTGTACACTCCATGGAGCTTATAGGGCTGAGGGGTGTCCAAAGGTACTTCTAAAGGGAATAACATCAACATGACTGCTAAAGTAGGGCACCGGGAAGTATACTGGCTTAAAATTGTTTCATCTACAAACAAACACACACTGACATTTGCCAGACTGAGATTAGAACCCCTATCTATCTAGTTATTTGTACTATAGTGTTACAAAGTTAAAGTATGCACCGCAGAGCTCAGAGGGCTGAAGGCTGTCCAAAGGTACTTCTAAGGTGAATGACATCAGCAGATCTTGTACAGTAAGGCAGGCAATGGGAAGTGTACTGCGTGGGAAAGGCCTCTTAACACTTAAACCTACAGACAAACACACACACACACACACACACACACACACACACACACATACACACACACACACACACACACACACACACACACACACACACACACACACACACACACACACACACACACACACACACACACACACACACACACACACATGTACACATGCACACACACACACACACACACACACACACACACACACACACACACACACACACATACACACACACACAAAGGCAGCTGATGTGATATTACAACCCCCACCTCAGTACTATTACACAATGGAGCTCACCTTCATGCTGACAAGTGGAACTGGTTACAACCTGTATGTCACTGTCCACAGCAGGACATCACTCTATGTCATTCAGGGTATCCCTGTGTATGACTCAATCTCTGTGTGTGTCTCTCTGTGTCTCTCTTTCTCTATCACTGTCTGTCTCTCTCTTCCCCATGTCTATGTGTGTGTATGCTTGACATTTTGTTATATGTTGCCCATATATATATATGTCTGTGTATCACACGCAACAGATGTAGATATAGCACATAGGGGCCACCTTCAGCTAACTGAGGGTAATCCTGTCTTATGGGTATGTGTAGAGACAGTTAAGGTGTACATAGCAGTCTGTATGCAAAGATATATATGCACAATACAGTGATATAGTCCAATGTGGACTCCACCATGGACTGTAATTCTCTATGTGCAGGAGCATGCCCAGTATGACCTTCTATAGTAAGACTGTGACTCCATTCCAGAGATAGTTGTACTCCAGCCCAGGCTTTTGTGTGATAGAGCCATACCCCTCAAACTGTTAGTGCAAGATATCTGGAGATAGCTTGCCAGCATGGGAGGGCAATGGTCCAAACATAGAGAGATACTGTAATTATTGTTCTTAGTAATGTAGGAAGTTGCTAGAGTTAGAGTTTGTTTTAGCAGACATTTTCTGACATATATGACATATGTCACTAAAATGTATTGTGTCATTACCTACTGACAGAAATCCTCAGAACATCACAGTGATTTACCAGTGAAATACAAGATGTATGATTGCACAGACCAATATTATGAGCCAAACTATAGGCATTCTTGTCCAATCCAGCCAGTTGAGAGGTGTGGCTATAGCCAATTGACTGATGAAGCTGTGAAAACAGTCCATCACCTTAGTGATATACTGGCTGTGGATCTCCTGCTTGTGTGGTATTCTTCTTACTTGAAAAGTCATATCCTAGTGTGGCCGCATACCTCTCAACTGTACAGTTTTTTGCAGATTGCCCAGATGTTTGTCTAATTTTTGTCCATTTTCATAAACTTGTGGTTTTCTTGCAAGTTAGTGGCAAATAATTAAAGAATGAAGTTAGAAAATAATGACAGACATTTGTGTTTCAGACTTCATAACTTTCAGAAAATGCATGCTAATGCAAAACCTGCTATTCTACTAACTTTCTAAGTTTGTAAGAGGATTATTTAAAACACATACCTATCATTGAGCCTTTGTCCCACTTTTATTTATGACCTTGTCCAGATGTCTTGCTGTAAGAGGTTGAGAGGTATGGGTGTGGGTACAGAGTGCATTCTACTGAGCAAAGATATCCATTATATGTGTGGTATATTCCACATAACACTGTGATTTCCAGGTATGTCAGTGGCAGAGCAGTATAGAGTAATGTGGTGAACCACTGACAGACAGTTGTGTATAGGTTGATAGGCTGATATGAGATTAGTAAGCTATTGGCCCTGAATGTATTATAACCCTTTTAGATGAGAGTGTAGCCCATGTTAAGACATGTCAGCACCCAGAGCCCCTGTCCAGCAGGGACACAGGTGGAATCACAAGACTGCACTTTCTGTTTCCCATGCACTTATACAGGGAGCGCTTCACTAGAGGTATTGAGGCACTTGGCTTGATGTGAACAGGGAATGTATTCCACAGATGTGGGAGTGTGTGGGACATGTATCTGTCACATCAACAAGCCACAGTGATATCACAGACCAGGTTGATGGTACACCTACAGGTTGATCTAGTGAGCCTTGATTTCCAGATGTGCAACTGTCCCATCAAGGCAGGGTCTGGATTGCTTTGTATGCCAGACAGGAGTCACCTCTGTGGGGTCTATATGGAACAAAGTAGAGGGACAGTGCTGTTAGCCTATCTGTGTAGGGTAAGTGTTTGTGGTCCTGCATTCTACCAGTGAGGAACCTCTGTGGTCTCTCCAGCTCCTGTATGTGCTTTGGGTACATGCTGAAGGGGGAGCTGAACAAAATAATTGGCCTCATAAGGTTAGCATACATGGATCTTATGACCTCTTTGTCCCCAGATGGGATGCCCTTACATTTGAATTGTCCCATCTATGAAGCTTTCTGTACAACAGGAGCAACATGGTGCTCAGACTTCAGGTTGCTATCAACCTGGGTGGCCAAATGCCTCCCTACTGATTGTGTATGTAGGACATTGTTGTTAATGTGATACTATGTAGGAACATTAGTCTTCCTGAAGAGGATGATGATGTATCTGCAGGCATTCAGCTTGAGGCCATGTTTCTGCCATCAATCATTTGTTTTGGTGAGACCTTGTTGTAGGACATCTACATCCCTTTGGTTATTGATGACTGTTCCTGTCATCTGCCAACTTGGTCAGCCATAGGCCAGTGTTTTTGGCCTGCACCTCAGGGAAGTATATCCTATATACCAGAGGCCCCCAGACCGATCCCTGGGGTATGCCATTCATTTTGAGTGTACTGTTTGAGTTGGCTACCCCTATTATGATTATGTGGGTTCTATCAATGAACCAGTTTGCTACCCATCTGGTAACATATGGATTGCTGCCTAGTTGGCAGAGTTCATGTACTATGGCCCAGTGGGGAATAGTGTGTAAGGCTTTGGCCAGGTCAAGGTTGCCAGAGTGCACCATCTTTCCCTCATCCATGCCTTTGTTGGCTGCCTCAGGGAAGTCATCCAGATTTCACTGATATACCTCCCCTGAGAATGGCAGACTGTGTAGGGTAATGTATTCGGATTCTGCCAATATCCCTGTTAATGTGATCCATGATAATCCATTGCATGGCCTTACAGATCAGACTAGTTAGGCTGATGTGTCTTTTATTTTCTGGATTGCTGAACACTCCACCTTGGTTTAAAGGGATGACAGTGGCTGTCCACCACTCACCTGTGACAAAGACAGTACTCATGCTTTGGGTGTGTAGGGTGTGTAATGATGCTGCCAGTTCATGTCTGGGTTCATGATGGTCACAGCCTGGGATGTATTCAGGTCCCATGGAGGCTGTCTTCTTGACTTTGAGAGGGCAGTGATGCCCTGTTTCCTAGTGATAAGGGTTGGGTGTTCAGGTACTGGGGATGTCCTGTTTTCCTGATAGGTGGGCAGAGAGGAGACATTTCCACTGAATCTGTCAGCTAGTGGACTGGCTATATCTACAGCATTTGTGTATGTGGTTTCCTTGACCACCAGTTCTGCACAGATCTGGGAGCTTCCTTTGGGAATGCAGACATATAACGAAGGCCATATGATTGTCTGTCTTAGATGTGGGCAATTTGGGCTTGGAGATGCCTTTAATGGATTTCACTGGTGCTCTTATTTGTTTGTTCAGGCTAAGGGGTGATTACTTCTAATTGTGCACCCCCTCCTTCTCGGTCCCGGACAGCAATGTTATCCTTTTGTTATACAATTCCTTTATTGCAGATGTTTGCAGACAGGTTTACTCTCCCTTGTAGATGGTGATGTTGTCCTGTCAGGTATTCCTGATTCCATGCATCTCTATATATATGCTGGCATACTAGTTTTGTGTACATTTGGAAGTTGGTGCCTGTTCCCCTTGAGGGGTGGGAGTTGTTCAGCTGTTTATACCATCCTTCTGGTGGTTGTGATCTGCTTGTGTGACATTTTCCTTTTACCATGGCTAGAGGGGGTGTCAGGAGAGATGGTGATATGACATGTGACTGCTTTTCTGTCAGATCTTGCCAGAAGGATGATACCATAGGGGTGCTGCAGTGGTTGATCATGTTGGTTACTGCCAAGTCCGACATAGATATTGCATCTTGTGGAGGTATCAAGTGGCTGTCCTAAGGATGTAGCATTGATAAGATGGGGGAGTCTATTGTGCATTTCTTTTCTGGCATGGTTGAATTTCCTATCAATGGTTGGGTAATATAAGTCAGCCAGGATCAGGGTGATGGGTGAAATCTTGATAGATTTGCAGAAGGCCAAATATGTGGGGTGGGTGTCCTGAGTCAGATATGATGGCCTGTGGCTATGTATAATTTGTATAGGGGTCTTGTCAACAGTTGACTGCACTTGGAGTATCTTGCGTGTGTCAGACTGTTTGACCAGCCTGGAGGTATGTGTCTGTCTAATATATATTTATACTCCACCTCTTTTGGCTTTGCTGCCCAGCCCACATTTTGTGGTCTGTCTGTGTGATAGGATGAGTGATCAGGTAAGGATGCATTTGCCTCCATGGCTATGGGCCATGTTTCTGTGCATGCATAGATGTCACCATTTGCCATGGTGCATTTTCCTGTTTAGACTCTGAGCACATAGTGGCACAGCCTTTAATTTGCATTTTGTTGAGTGTTTTATGTTGGTAATATAGACCCCATGACATTCCCTACAAAGGCACTATGGGGGAGACAACAGCCTTTCCCAGAACCCTGAAGGCCAAGTGAGACAGATACAGGCCAAATTTAGCAAAGCAGCATGGTCTGTCAAGCATATGTTCCCAGGCTGCCAGGCGGTGGATCCCCCTGGGATGACACCAGTATGTGAGCCAATTGTCACTGACAATCAATTTCTGTTTGCACTGAGCTATCATTCTGGGTGACGGCAGAATGCTGCTTAAGGCTAGGGACATACCTGCATGAGACACATATTCAGCAAGCTGATTCATGTCTGTCTTCCTATAGTCCAGGGAGGTACATCTGACATCGTTCACACCTCCATGTACCAGGCCAGAGTAATCCCTGTACCTGTTGTGGGGTGACTTGAGTGCATGTGTGATATGGCAGATTATGGCACCTGACAAAAAAGTAACCATACCTTTCTCCTTATCTTGCATGGTGAGAGGCACATCTGTATGTGTCACAGTGGAGTCTTTTATGAGGAATATGTTTGGTGTATGGTAAGGCCTTAGTGTTTGCAAGACCCTGGTGTGTGGACTATGCATGGTCTTTGGTGTGTAGGTTTGCGGAGTTCTCATGTGTTTTTGCCTATGAGGTATCTTTTGAGTTTTTGTTTTGTTGCAGACCTCCACTTACATGGGTGTATGCTGTGTATTTTCAGGTGATGTTAACTGACTCCATACACTGCAGGGCATCTATGTTACTGCACAATATGTTCTGGTGTGCACATTCTCCATTTGTCTGGTCAGCGGTTCCCCTTCCTCTTATGTGTGTCTCTTTGTCCTTCTGTAGTCCAGTCACAGGTGTTGCCCACAGTGGCTGCTGTTATGTATTTGTAATTCTGGTGTAAGCTAGGTAAATGCCGTAACATCACACACAAGTTTATGGACTTCACACCTCTGAGTGTACCTATTTAGCAGGGTGTCCATCATTGCACCATTACATCTGCTGTGGTCCTCAGATGGTTTTTGTTACTATGTTATTATGAGGTTACATGTTGGCCTAGCTGTCAAACCATCACAGACTGACATCTGGACAGGCCCATATATGACAGTCAGACAAACGTCCACACTTGGGGACAGGGTGTTAATACTCTTCTACCAAACATAGGCAGTTGGGAAACTGGTTTGGTATTTGCTTGCTTTCTCTAATGGGTATCATGTCTGCTTCTCCATTGTCTGCTATTGATGTTTTGACATGACCCTTTCTTGTTTTACAAATAGTTGTCAGGTGAATGCAATGTTAGGACAAGTTGAACAGATATACAAGGCATACTTATGCTCCTTCTGTGACAACCTGTCATTCCAGGGGTATGGATGTTGGCCAGTGACATGTTGTCAGTGCTGACCAGTAAGGTGGCAGCCTTTTATAACTTGGCAGTACACTGACCTTCAGGTACCTGCTGTCCTACTAGGAAACATACCTCACAACTTCTTAGAGCTAGACATATGGACAAAGCCATATGTAATTGGGGGACAAAGGCCTAAATATAGGGACCATTGTTAACTATTGGCCTTACAAACCTAGAAAGGTGATACAGTAACAGGTTTTGCATTAGCATGCATTTTTCTAGAGGGTATAAAGTCTGAAACTACAGTCTGCCATTATTTTCTGACTTTAGTCTTTTGAATTTGCCATTGATTTGCCAGGACACCACAATGTCATGATAAATAGACCAAAAATATGATGCGAGCCTCTGGACATTCTGCAAAAAGTCTGTACAGTTGAAAGGTATGCTAGGCACTGTGTAGGTTACTCTGAGCTGTGTACTGTCCATATGTGTGGTCCCCTGTCCCTGACCTGTAGTAACGGATATTGACATCTGGACAGTGCGTACAACTTCTACCATAGGTGTAGTTGACATGCAAAATAGTTGGCAGTGCAGTTCTTGGAACATAGACCCTGTCAACCACAGTACTGTACCTAGGCCACAAAGACATGACAGCCAGGAGTAAGTGCTGGCCACATCCTGACAATATTAATCATACATATACATAGCTCATTAACCCCTGCATATTGTGGACATGCAACAAGTTATCAAGTTGATTGGGAAAGTCCTGGGAAAGTGTGCTCTGCTGCTAATACACTACAGACAATAATGTTACTTAATTTCTATGGGAACATGAGTGTGTTGGGGGGCACACCTGTCAACTGTACACATTTGCACATACTGTGCTGATGTTAGCTTTACATTTTGGTTCCATTTAGCATAGTATTGTGCCTGTCTTGGAGAATACAGGCATATCACTAAAGACCACAGGTTAGATTGTAATGGAAGATATTTGGTTTCAGACTTCCTACCCTTTAGAGCCTTAATGCAACTGAAAGACCTGCTGTGATATCACTGTGTAAGTTTGTAGGGGATTATTTCATCATTGTTCCCAACTGTGTGCCTTTACCAGACATTTCTTTATGGTTTTCTATGGTTGACTTGCTGGGTTAGGCTGAGGGATGAGTATGGGATCCCTACATTGACATCCATGCATGTGACCTATGACCCCCCTCAGTTAGTTAGGCTCCCCACATATACTTCAGTGAGATTTGTCACCTAGGGGACTACTGCATAGTCTGAGGAAGCCAGTATTGGATGGATATTCCTGTTGTCCCATGTAGCTGTCGGATGTCTACTGCTATCCCAGTAGGCCACCCCATCCCTTGCATACATGCAGCAATACCATAGATATGCTACCATAACATAGTACTCCATTCATTTATTGTTAAGAATACTGACTTACCTTGTGCCTGCAGCAGTTGTGAGGATGGTGCTTGAGGGCTGTCTCTGTCAGATGCACCCAGTACACAGCCTATACATGGTAATGTACAAGTAGCGTGATGTGTGTGGCATCCATTTTACTGTGTGTGTGAGTCAGAGAAAGGTGTCCGTCCCTGGGTCCCTAAAGTGTCAATGTTTGTGCTAAGCATTTCCTCTTTGCCAATACCTGGGCATACTGGGCATGCCTCTGTCTGCCTACAGGAGCAGGCTCAGGGGGTTCCTCCTCCATGTCCCCCTGTGCCTGTGGGGAGCTTAGCAATGGTGGGGGCTGTGTGTCCCTTCCCTGTGATGTTCCTGCTGCAGCTGTTTCAGCAGGATCATATTGTGTAGCATGGCACATACTATGAACATGTGTGCACATGTGGCTAGAGAGTACTGCAGGGCTCCAGCAGATATGTCAAGGCAGTGGAACTGTAACTTGAGTATCCCAAACACATGCTTTACAATGATCCTGGTTTGTGAGTGTGCCTCATTATGGCATTCTTCAGTGTGTCTGTGTGCATTTCTGATGGATGTCATCTTCCACAGATCCAGTGCATAGCCAGCATCCCCCACCAGATGGCCATATGGGACGTCCCCCCTCCAAATGCCTGGTACAGCTGTGAGGCATGCCAGATGTGGTTGTCGTGATAACTACCAGAGCTGCCAGCACACACATTCATGATAATGCCCTGGGAATTGCACATGACCTGGCAGATGATGGAGTGATAGCCCTTGTGGTTGAGATAGACTCTATCATCTTCACCGGGTGGTGCCTAGATGTGGATGTGCGTGCAGTCTATGGTACCCAGTAGCTCTGTGTAGTCTGCTACAAGGTGGAAGAAACACATATTGCTGGTCCTCTCCTCAGGAGTGCTGGGAAAATATATGAGCTCACTGGCATGTCTTCGCATGACATCCACGAGCTGGTGGAATACCCTGAATGCAGATGCCTGTGAGACCCCCATGATGTCCCCAATAGGTCTTTGGAAATAACCTGTAGCTAGTATTCTTAAGAATGCACATACCTTTGTTTCAACTGGGATGGGTTCCCCTCTGTTGGCTCAGGGTCTGAGGTGAGGCCAGCACAACTCAATGAGTTGCTGCATTATGTCCCTGTCCATCCTGTAGTGCTCCACTATCTCTGAAAGGATACCCTGCATCTAAACACTCTTCTCCTTCACAGTCTAGGATGGTTGCCAGCATCATCCTCATCACCACCCTCAGTCTATAGCACATACAGATGTAGTAAAGCAGCAGCAGCCCCTAACATTTTGTCAGTTAAAATTCCCAAGTGTGTACACCAATGGTGCAGGGTTTGTGGGAAAATTAGACTGAAAGGTGTTTGCATACTTTATACTGGTGTGCTGCTGATGCTGCCTGTGTGATTGGCTGACTATGATACATTCCACCTGCCAGCTATATTACTGAGGGGTTTGAATGGGCCACTGTGAGTGGTAGTCCGTATTAGTGATTTGTAGTTCTTTACCTTTATTCTGCTATTTCCTTTTTGTTTTTCTCTATTTCCTCTGTGTTTAAGCCTAGCAGTGCACCACGCAAACTGTTGTAGCTAATGTAAACATTGCTGAGCAGAAAAGACTCTCCCCTGGACATGAACATGCTCATCAGTTCTTGAAGGTGCTAAGCACAGCTAAGCAGCCTCAGGCACACCCCTTTGCTTAGCTGTGCTTAGCTGAGCACAAATACATGCAGCAGAGCTCCAATGTGCTTACACCAAGCATGACACACCCCTTTTTCTTGTCAGTTGCTTCTTCTGCTTATACCACTGCATTATAGCTCCTACATGGTTAGGTATCAGCGGACATAGTCTCCCATTTTGCTATTAAAGAAATTTAGCTCATTTACATACACCACTGCCTTAGTTCCTTGTTACACAAATACACCAGAGCCTATGTCCTTAGATACCACTGTAACCTGTTATTGCTATGAGTCTACCTGCTGCCCCTTATAATGGCAAAATTCCTATTTCACATAAAATTGTCTTTTTAAAATTTTTAAAATGTTCTGCATGGTCACATTTGTGCACCGCTGTGCTCCATTTAAATGGTTGAAATCGGCCCAAAAAAATAAATTTGATTTTTATAATTTTGAAATACTTTTGCATGCCAATGGCTATATTGTTGGCTATTGGCATGCCAAATACTCATAATACATGCTTTACTTTGAGCTGTCATGCCCCATTTTGATTTTTGCAGATATGTACATGGTTGGTATAAGAATACATTTCTGCAGTGAACACGGATCCAACACGGATGCCTATCTGCTTGCTGAATCACTAATTCACCTGATTTGCATGGTTTTCACCAGCGAATGAGGTGATTAGCATTATTCTGTGGTGTCCATGTTAAAATAGTGCTGTGAGGCTTGTGCACACCCCCAGCCTTGTTTAATAGATCAAGCCCCCAGCCTTGTTTACTAGATCCCACAGGCTCCAAACTCCTTGTTCGAGATGTGCTACTATTCTTACATGGAGTTTAGCTCCGTGTAAGATTTATTGAATCCTGGGGATAGCAGGAACACTGGCAGGAAGTGTCCTAGAAATTCACGCAGCATAAATGTTGTATAAAATGTAGAATTTACTATGAATTAAAAAAAAAAAAAAAATATATATATATATATATATATATATATATATATATATATATAGATATATAAAACAAAGGTAAATCGTAAGTGCTTTAGTTAACACAATGTTAACGTCATCAGACAAAAGATAAAGCACCATTGTGTTTAACTACATGGTAAATCAATCCCATTGGACCCAGAGAACCAGTATAAATGGCAGTCTTACTAAAGAATTACCTGCTCAATAGACAGTCAATAGTCATTATTGTGCTTTGTAATGCATCTCTTTCTCAACACAAATAATCCTTGCACATGTGTATACAGTCTATAGTCCATTCTATTTACAATAAAAATTATAGTAAAAATTACAATAAACGAAAGCTGTTAGGGAAGCCCAGTGTCAAAGTCCTAAAAGCATGACATAAAAGGCTGAAGAAATTAACCAAATAGGAGAAATCAGTTATAAAGAATACACTTCAGCCTATTCCTTTTCTTTTGAAGGCTTTTAATTTTAACACAGGAGTAATAGTTGTCTTGTCATTAATACCAGGCCACTTATCTGTATGTAAGAGAACCTGTCACCTTAGTTCTTTCAACTCTAACTGAAGCCCCCAAGGTCTCCTGTCACTGATTAAGACATGGTCACTGACCAGAAACTTGAAACTGTGGTTACTGTTGTCATGAGTGTGTCTAGCTAATGAGTTATTCATGTTGTTCCATCTTTTAGCATAATCATGTTCATAAATTTATGTACTGAATTTTCTTTCCATTTTACTTATGTAAATCTCTGAACACTGATCAGACATAGCCACATAAGCCACTGCTTTGGAGGAGCAATTGTACATCCGTTTTACAAGAAATTCCATGTTATTAATTGTAAACTCGGTGCCAGTTTTAACTTTGTCGCTACAGTTGCAAGACTCACATTTATACATACCCGGACACATGGTTTTAATTTGATTATGTCCCTTCCTAAGGAGGTCTTTTAAATTCAGACCTCTTCTATATTTCACTACAGGTCTTTCACCTAGGTGGGTTCTAACATCCACATCTTCCATTAAGATGTTCCAATTTTTACAAAAAATTGACTTTAACTTATGTGAGTCCAAATTATAAGTAACAATCAAGGCTCTAAGAAAAGAACTTTGATTTTTCATTTGACTGTCCAGTCTCGTTGCAAAATGGATCATTCTCAAAACCAGGTGAACCAAGGTCCGTGACCCTGTGTATCAACTATTGGTTTAAAATGACCCATTGTTCTTTTCCACATAACTTCCTCAATAAGTTCACTCAGTAACTCAAGTGGGTATGCTTTTCTTTGAAACATAGATAACTACACTTCAGAATAAAATCCTCATCCCCAGAGATTATGTGGGCCACTCGAACTAGTTGCCCTTTTACCACTGATCTCTTCTGGTATGCAGGTTGGGAACTGGTGTAGTGTAGAAAAGAATTAGAACAAGTTTCTTTTCTATGGATCTTAGTGGCATACCTTCCTAAGTGTATTTCCTTGTACAAGTTGACATCTAAATAATTCATATGGTCTGAATTTATAACCCACGTGACATGTAAAAATGTAATGGTGTTATTAAGATATTCTAAGAATTCATCCAATTCAGAAGAAGAACATTTCCAGATTAAACTGATATCATCTTGGTACCTATAATACAACTTAACCGATGAATAGAAATGGGATTTGAACAGAAAAGTCCTTTCCCAGTGTGCCATGACCATATTCGCAAATGCCCCCACACAAGCTGAACCCATGGCCACTCCTGTTTTTTGTAAAAAGAACTTGTCATTGAAAGAGAAATAATTGTTTTTTAATACCATTTCTAGCAGTTCCAAAATCAAGTTAATCTTGTCCTGGCCTACTCTATGTTCTAGTAATAACTCTCCAACTCAGTCCAGGCCGATACTTTGAGGGATGACAGTGTATAGATCTTTAACGTCTAGAGTAAACAAGATGTCGTTCTCGTTGTAGTCCATTTTATTGACCTGCTCCAGGAAGGCCCAGGAATCCTTGCAAATTTGATGTTCCTTTTGCCAAATTTTCTTTAGCTCATGGTCAATATATTGGGCACAGGCCATGGTGATGGAATCCCTACAGTCCACTAAAGGTCTCATGGGGGGGGTCTTCTAGACCCTTTTGGATCTTAGGGATGCCAAGAAACACTGGGATCATTGGGCTTATAATGTTCAAATAGTTGTATAAGGAAAGGTCTATTCTTCTTTCTAAAAAGATGTCTGCTAGTTGGTTGTGGATTTTTCTATAAGCAGTGTTTAACCCATTTAAGGAGACTTCAATGTAATTTGTGGTGTTTAAAAGTGTCAAACTCTTGGTAGTGTAGGTAGAAACATCCATAATTACCCCATCTCCCCCTTATCAGGTTTCATGACTCTAGCATCTTTTTCTTGCAGTGTAGCTAACCTGTCACGCTCACTCTGGTTCATGTTAAAGGTTGAGTGGGCTGACCTTTGTTTATCCTTATTGAAATAATTCAAATTATATAGGCCTAGCTCACATAATTTCTCGTATATTACCAATTTGGGATGCAGAGGAGGGTTTTAAGTGGAACTAATTCTGAAGTTACTATCAGTACTAGAACATGGTTGCAATATCCTGCAATAAGCAAAAATTTAACTTCCTCAAATATATTTTGAGGTCTATTAAAGTATCAACAAAATTACATTTTCTAGCTGGTACAAAAGTAATGCCTTTTGAAAGTAAATCTGCCATAACTTCATCGACACACAAATCAGAATAGTTGATTACTGCAAAATCTTTCTGATGGTTAAATACAATTGTGTAAGCACTTGCTCCCTGTTTAAAGCCCACATTAGAATTTAAGAATTCATTGTGAAACACGTCATTACAGAATTCATAGACACAAGTAGCATCTGCTGTAAAACACAAATTATCAGCTTCTGCTCCATCACCCTGAGGGCTGCAAAACACTAAATCAGCAAGTGGCTTCCGCTGAAAAACCTAAGTCCTCCATTTCCTTGTTTTGGGCCTGGCCCCTTGAAACCCCAAAGGGTGAAACCCCACTTGAGGTTGTTGTCTGTTAGTGTTGTAACCCTTATTTATAATCCTCTTGCTCCTTCTGAGCTCCGGGAAATCTTTGTCATAATTTTTAATCACTTTATCCGATCTTTCAAACTCAGGCTCAGGATTGTATATTAAATGGGGGAGATGGTAAGTTTCTTACCTCCACAGGCAAACTTTTAGACCTATTATAGGAATCAGGGGTTTTTGGATAGGTTGTACAGTTAACGTAGTCATTTACATCCCTATCCAACTTGTTCAACTTGCCAGCCTTTAACTTTGTAATATGCTGGTCTATACTAGTATAGGCCCTATAGTGCTCAAACTTCATGTTGTTATATTCCTTATCATCATGAATTGCTTTGTCTAGGATATCAAGTTTATTAAAAAACAGTTCTAAGTCAATACTATTGCATTTCACTAAAAGCTCCAACATTTTCAAGCCATATCTATCAAATAATTTGATTAAGTCACAGCATAAAGGTGAATTGAATTCCAGCCCTGTGGGGAAATGCCATACTCTCAGTTCTTTGGGAACTACTTGTAATCTTATGCATTCCCTCAAATAGGCATTCTCTAACTGCAGCATTTTGCAGCGTGACAGTTTTAACTCATTACATCAGAGTGATGCCTCCAGGTGCATCTGCAGTTAACTCCTACTGACACCTCTAGGCATCAAATATTGCTTGTTCATATATGCAACAATAATTCCAAAACCATAATATGTACAATGTTTTAAAAAATTCATCTTAAAGCTTACACAATGGCAAACTCAACTGCATTAATATTTGACCTCTGTCTAGTGCAGGTAAACAGATATTAACCATTGTTTTTATGATATTAATTAATATAGATATAATCTTCACATTTTTCTAAATATCTCAAAAACCAAGTAACAGACAGAACGCTTTAGCTCATAAGAAAGCTCTCAGCTAGATGAAGAAAATGCTACTGACAGTATATGTGAACTTGAGTGGCTGCTGAGATATTCTAAGTTGTTTACAAAATTTTAGAAATATATTCATTACTGTGTTTGGTGTGACTTATTAAATTTGGTTTAAGACCTAGGACATAAAGAATGCTACCACTTTAAAAATGGTTTGCATTGAAGTTTGCCATTTATACTTTTTTCATAACCCCTATGGTTCCAGAGATATGAACATTTGTTTGAAATGTGAGGACATAATTTGATTGTAACAAAAAGCTTAAGGTCCACCCATTGGAAGTTACAGTGTAAATGCTCTGAGCTCCATTGGAGTGAATGAGTTAAATCAAAAGTGTTGAGCTTAACTTCAATAGAAGTAGCGTTTTGTTCATTATTCATGTGGTTGAAGGTTAACCCATCTTTTACCCACTCATGCAGCTGAGGAATTTCATTAATAAACCCCCTTTTGGCTTCATTTCATGTTGCTGTTCACTGCAAGCTCTTGCTTTCAGATTCTCTAGTTCCTGACATACGCAAATGATCTCCATTATTTTTACTAAGTTCCACTTCCAAAACAGAGTTAGTAGCAAGACATTGAGGCGTATTGTTAAAATTGGTTTACTGATCGCTGGTATCTCAGCACAGAGCTGAAAGCTCTGAAATGTTGGTTCTATTGTTGAGACCAACATGTTGGTAGATGTGATCGATCCGTTGAGTGAGTTGTAAAATAACGGCAGTCAATTGCCCAATCTCTATTGCTGTCCCTTCCATTCCTTCTTGTGCTAGGTTTGGTAGAGGTGAACCTGGGACTTCTGTGCTGCCAGAAGGCATAAAAGACCAACTCCAAAAAATAGAAACACTAAAGACAAACTGATGAAAACAGGAACACTAGCAGGAAGAGTCCCAGAAACTCACACAGCACAAATGTTGTATAAAATGTAGACTTTAATATGAATTAAAAAAAAAAAAAAAATATATATATATATACATATATATATATATATATATATATATATATATATATAAAACAATGGTAAATCCTAAGCGCTTTCGTTAACACAATGTTAACTTCATCAGACAAAAGATAACATGCACCATTGTGTTTAAATACATGGCAAATCAATCCCATTGGACCCAGAGAACCAGCATAAGGGTCAATCTTACTAAAGAATTAACCCATCAATAGACATTATATAGTCATTATTGTGCTTTGTAATATATCCATCAGTCACTATTAGTCACACCCCACTTAAACTTAATGAGCTCAAAGAAAATAAAAACTTGTGTCCTAACCAAAATGCATGATGCAGCCAAAAAAGCATCTCATATAAATCACTTTGTAGAATAAAAATATATATATATAGACATATGTATGTGTTCTAAAATCAGAAAATTTATCATACAATAAATAATCTAAACCTACATGGTATGAAACATTTTTTTAAAATGCATACATATATAAATAATATATAAATAATTATGCTAGCATTATTGTGCAAAAAATATTAAAACATATAGTTTATCAATGATAAATATTTGTGAGTACCTATGTGCGTGAAGTACAGCATGTGGATGATCTGAAATGTTAGTGTAGACCTCACAACCATATTGGTCCCAGAGATATGTAGTGTACGCAATGTGTTTTGTTGACTGTGCCATGGGCTATCAACTAGAGAATGGATGAATGTTGATTGTGGAATGTGGGGATGGGGTGTGACGGGTAATGTAATAATTCACCAAAGGGAGACTGGGTTGGATGCACAATAGGTGAACTGGAGGTCTATGAGGGAGTGGTGGGTGAATCAGGAAGATAACCAAAGAACAAATATACACATCTGCAATACAACCCCACAAACATGTGAACATTAAAATGTGCAATACACATGTACAGAAACGTTACCGGCACATACTCACATAATGGTCTGGCCAGAACTGAGCCATCCAACCCCAACACACCTGGATACATAATTGAAAACCCATCATCCCCTTCACAGCACACCGCCCCCCCTTCCTGAATGTCCACCAAAACCAGCCATACTTGGGCTGCTAGATAGGCGCGGCCATATCTGCACATAGTGACCCCTACCTATATCTAGTAGGCAGTCTCACCCTAGGCATTCTCAGGATTGCAAACTATGTATCCCTTTCATGTATAACCCTACCTTACAGTTGTAAAGCAAAGATGGTCATCGGTCCCCACAATTTTTGGATATCCCTCATGGGACATGTATCTGTTGTAAACATATGACTTGGTGTCACAACACGATGTCCCGTCCTGTATACATCAGGACACAAGTTGTATGAGCAGTAGTTGTCCACAAGACTGCTCAACCTCCAGCCAGTCCTGCAGAACCTACGACCCAGGATTAAACACCTGACCTTGATGCAGGTCTCCCCACGTACATTATGGGGAATATATACCTTACACATTTGCATAGTGGCAGTCGGATATAGGGTGCTTAAGGCACTTTAAAGCAGATGTAAATAGGGTTACCACCTGCCCCACCTATGAGGGACAGTCCCTTTTTGGGTAGTTGTGTCCAGAACAAATATAATGCAATTGCAAATGTCCTGTGATTGTAGGAAATATGTCCCATATTTCATGTAACAGTTGCATAAAATAGTTATTTATGTAAAATACTCAAAAGTTACAAGAAACAGATGAAGCAAACAAACCGCTACAGGAATAAGCATTCATTTAGGCAAATAAGTAAAGTTCTAACCTTTGTACTGACCATGGGTATGTGTCGGCCTGTAAAGTCTGATGTGTGTCCCGAAAATGCTCCACTTTGGCCATATAAAAAGGTGGCAACCCAAGACGTAAGCGAGTATGCAAGCGTTTATGAGCGACGGTAGGTGGCGGTGATTCAACGGTATGGGAAATGTAAATGAGCATGTAGGTGTATATGCATGTGTATGTACAGACCGATATATACACACACATATATATGTATATATATATATATATATATATATATATATATATATATATATATATATATATATATATATATATGTAGAAATGAAAAATGAACATGGTCACAATATAGGAAATCGCCGTAATAGTTAGTGCTGTTATATATCAGGATGGCCATAGGTGAGCACACCTCTGCATCCCCAACCTCAGGTAAGATGCTAAAAGTGGAACGAATGATCTCCCCTTGCTAAGTCTGACTTTTAACTAGGTAAAGGGCAGTCCCAGTCCCCAGTCGGACAAGCCTAAACCCGGAAGTCCATATGAACACCCTGACAATCGAACACACGTATATGCCAGGACTATGTAAATGGATTACTGCTGTGTAAGTGAAGTAATGAGGCATGTATTCGGGTAACTATGCACCATGGGTATAGATATAAATAAGGCAGAACACCAATAGTGTAGTGGTTAGAGCATCTGCCTAACGAAAAGGCATTCACAGTTCAAGGTCGACAATAGCAGATATCATTTTCCTTGTAGAATGAATGTTGCTCTGCTGTAAATCCAACATTTAAACATGTAATGGTGAACTTGTGTATCACATGGGACTATTAACCAGATCCTTTCAATCAAAGTGGTAATGTCATAATGTATAAGGCAAAAATAAGCATAAATAAGCGACAGTAAACATATGTAGCACACAGTAAGCATAGGCGAGTGCGCCTGCGTGGGTGTAAGCAGCTCCCAGCATAGGAAATGTATGTCTGTATGTACAGATATAATATATATACACATACAGATATAATATATATATATATATATATATATATATATATATATATATATATATATATATATATATATATATATATATATATATAGAGCAGGAAGGGGTGGCCTAATGGCTAAGGTGTTTGCCTTACAAGCACAAGGTGCAGGGTTTGAGTCTCACAAGGGATAATTGGCTAGGCTTAAAATGGCTTGCAAGAGCAGTTAGCTTAGTGCTAACTTATGAGCTAACCTATGAGCTATATATATATATATATATATATATATATATATATATATATATATATATATATATATATATATATACATATATTCATACACACACACACACACCCACATGTGTGTGTGTGTAGATATATAGCTACATACATGAGAAATATATATATATATATATATATATATATATATATATATATATATATATATATAAAGAATGGGCATTGTAACAGTAAAGCATACACAAGGGATGTGAAGGGAATCAAGAGCAATGTTGGTATTATAAAGTGTTTTAAGCGTATGTCATAAAAAGCTGCCCAGGAGTGAGCAGAGCACCGTTACTCACACCACAGGGAGGGTATTACCAGTGGGAGTAACATCGTTGAAATGCTAGGTCTACTTTACACACAGATGGAATGTAGTCCCATGCTGGGACCTCCACAATTTGGAAAGCGCAAATGGCCGTATTCCATAACCCCAGGAAAGGCACGTATGTGTAAATATACATGGCGGTAGACCCTGTGAATACACGAGGCGGGACAGAATGTGTGTAGGGCCCCAAAAGCTCTGGAGAGGGAAATGTGTAAAGGTGTGTCATGGCTGCAATAACAAGTGGATAATGGATCTTACGCGTGTAAATATAACACGGATGGGGTGTAGGAACTATGGGTATGCAATTATGGATCCAGGCATGCCAGGGTTGGATGGGCCAGTTCTAATGGACCGACCCGTCAGCTAGGTCGTAATAGGTATATATCCATACTCACATGCAGACAACAATATATGTTGAAGTACAAATTCTGTAACACATGCTTTCCATTTGTTGATATAAATAATAGGAATGTAACCATACAAACATCGACAATACATGGAATAATAGGCTGTGCAGAAGAGGGATGGGTTAAATCACACTATTACATTCCAATTACCATGATAGAATAATAGGTTTGGGGTTACCACCTGTCCACCTTTGCGAGGGACACTCCCCTGTGGGCAGTTGTGTCCTGCATAATAACTGTAATTAAGGCAAATGTCCTGTGATTTAGGGCAAGGACTACCTATATTGTCTGTAGTAGTAGCATAAATCAATTATGTTCCTCTGAAACACCTAAATGTTATAGGTAATAGTATAAGCAACTATAATGCTACAAGAGTAACATTTTGTTTAGACAAAACAGTGAAGTACACCCCTTCCTACTGGCTGTGGATGTGTTGCCCTGCAAAGTCTGACATCTCTACCTACAGGTCCTAAAGGGTTGCCACCTTTCCAAATGGCCAGAGTGGGACATATTCAGTAGAAATGTCAGACATTCCAGGACTAAATATACCTACAGTCATGCATAGTACAGAATTACACTTATTTGCACAAATAAAAGCTTAATCTAGTTGCATTTGAATTGCTTATGCTACTTCACATAACATATAGAAGTGTCATATATAAAATAACTGTTGTATGCAATTGTTAATGAAATGTAGAATATAATAATGTCCTGTAATCTGGACATGTGCTATGTCTTGATTATTTTTGCACTGTCCCTCGCAAAGTGGGACAGGTGGTAACCCTAAAGTTCTACCTTGGCCAATTGAGAAGGTGGCAAACCTATAATAGGAGAGGGAAATGTGTAAAGGTGTGTCATGGCTGCAATAACAAGTGGATAATGGATCTTACGCGTGTGGGCTACCACAACCCAACTACTCATTTGTAATGCAGGTTCTCGGTTCCCATGTATCAGCCAGACAGGAGCAGAGTGTATGCGGAACACACAAATATGATTAATTTACTGGACAGGCCGCTGATTCCGTACAGTCAAACACCATGCTGTCGCCTAATGGGCAGCCATTCCTGATACTGTAGTCATGTAGTCCGATGTGCTAGGCATTATAAGGTGGGAGCAGATTGTAAGAGGAACACAGAATTATGAATGATTCACCGGACAGGCCACTGATTCCATATAGTCAAATGCCATGCATTAACCTAATGGGCAGCCATTTCTGATACTGCAGTCAGGAGTGGCCTTAGGTCAACTGGTGGCCTAGGCAGAGGGCACAATGGCACCTCTCACCACCACACCACTCAGTGACCCCATCCTGTTCTAACTACACCAAGAAAATACTGGTAAAGTGCACCCGCTAAAGCGGTGCCCTAGGCGGCCACTTAGTTGGCCTATGCCTAAGGCCGGCTATGACTGTAGTCATGTAGTCCAATGTGATAGGCATCATAAGGTATGCCTAAGAGGAACACATGAATATGAATGATTCTCTAGACAGGCCACTGATTCCATACAGACGAATGCCATGCCGTCTCCTAATAGGCAGCTGTTTCTGATACTGTATTCATGTATTCTGATGTAATAAGCATCACAAGGTGGGAGCACACTGTATGAGGTACACACAAATATGATTGTGTCACTGGACAGGCCGCTGATTCCGTACAGTCGAACACGATGCCGTCGCTTAATGGGTGGCCAGTCCCGATACTGGAGTCATGTAGTATGATGTAATAGGCATCAAAAGGTAATATTGTGGTCCTCGCTCACACCCAGGGGTGTGAGTGACAGATGCAAGCACCAATGCTAGTGCATTAGCAAGCACGGGATCGAGCGGGTGTAAGCGTATTTGGCTACCAGTATGCGAGTATTGCATTGGTTAAGCAATGTAGTGGCTAATCGAGCTTAAGCGGCTGTAACCAGAGGATATCATACAGTGCAGTCATTCAACAGTATAGGAATGTATCCCATCATGTAGATGTACATGTGAGTGTTTATATCCAGCATATAGGTACATATCAGGGACATGCCATGTAGCAACAAAGCATTACAAACGAATGAAATGGGAAACACCAGCGACACCTGTATTATGTAGTGGTGTTGCTCTATGTGATCACAAGACTCCCTCAGACAGACAATGGTTGTAATACATCACTCTGTGCATGTAATGTACATTAACACAACAGTACCTGTCCAATCATTATGTATGAACAGTACTCCTGCAATGTGCTGTGTGCAACATCATCATCATGATAAAGGTAAATGGGGTAACCATAGGGAGACCGGTAGTGCTTTGTGTACAATGGGGTCGTTGTCCTCCTCACATGTACCTGAACCATGTAGGAGTGATGTGCATACCAGGACCGTGCACCTGAGGGACAGTGGTGAGGATAACAGTAGTATGTTATGATGCATATTACAAGGGTTTCATGTTTCCAGTGGGCAAGTGTGTGTAATGGACAGCTATGTATAGGGCAGATGGTGTCCTAGGAGCCAAATGGCCTTATGTGTCTGTAGGTGAGGGTCAGATGTTGGTGAAGGAGTGTAGGTATGGCCATGGAGGATAGGTAGGAGCACAGAAATGACAGCATACAGGGTTGGTATATGACACATGAGGGGTGGGGGATACACCCTAGATGGGGATGGGTCTTCGGCATTCAAAAGCCCATGGGAATAGTGGGATGGAGGTCTCCAGCCTTGGGCAACTGCCACTGCACCTACACAGTTGCAGCTGTGTAGGTGCAACTGCCACTGCACCTACACAGCTGCAAATGAGGCAGTGCTGGTGGCTGTCCAGGAGGGGCAGCATCACCCTGTAAGTGTGACACTCTGCCCTTGAACTGGTGTATCTGGCTTTGTAACCCCTTAGGGAGCCACCTACACAACATGTCCAGGACTGCACGACAGCAGATATGTACCTGTCTGGTCCTGGTCCCAAGGGGGACATGCTCCATCCTCAGTGGTGGTACCAGCAGAAGGTGGTGCAAAGCCAACAGAGGTTGATGTTAATGGCTGGGCCCCAGATGTGCTAGTGCCCAGTGCCATGGTCAGCTGAAGTGGGACAGGAGGATCTGCCGGGTCCTACCAACCCATTCGGCCCATGGTGTTGCGTTTTAAACCCACATACGGCTTAGTGATAGACAACAGCATACAGGATTACCTACGACAGTATGCATAGATATCACCAGCAACCCAACACAACAGATGGTATACATTTGCAGAGGGAGCACAACACATGCATATATACTGCATGGCAACTGTACAATGTGTAGTAGACGTGCGACCGCAGCTATGAACAGTTGCCCATCATTGGCTTGTCAATGGGAATCCCACACAGTGTCAGTCATACCACTGTCTCATGTGACACATGTCCAGTCAGTGATGCAATGGCAGTAACACATCCCTATCATCATGTACTGCCTGCAATCCCACACTATGCTTCTGCTGTGCACAGACATGTGTTCAGTGTGTAACACAGGAAACAAATGGTTGCACATACTGACCTGTTCACAGATGGCCCTACAGATGGGGTTCGCTCATGAAAAGAGTACTGTCATGTCTGTATTTTAACATGCAGAATAGCCATTACCACACGCATGTTAAACAGGCAGTAGTCTCAATGCAGCATAGCTACACTTACATGATGTAGTTGTGTGGAGCATCACCCTCCTGTCATTAGGCTATTTCCCACTGTTGAAAATGATTGAGGTACATCCAGATATCATTTGCGATGCTGTGTCAGAACACCACATCCAGATACCACTCACAGTGACTGTCATGGCCAGATAATAACGTTTGCCTAGATAGTGTACTGTGTTTATCATGTGGATGGCTATGGGAACGCCATCACAGCTGTACCATATGCAATCAGCTAGAGGAGGACTGCAATAGGTGCAGAGGCCATCACCTGACCATTTCCATCTGTTACAATACACATGCTGCTGCTGTGCAGGTGTGCACCTTCACATCCACCAGAGTGTGTGTGTACGGGACAGGCAATGTACACCAGGGAAGGGCTTGGAGACTTAACCATAATCTGCCACATGCTGAATAGTGCAGGGGCAAACCCCTGACTACTCATTACTATTACATGTGCATGACATTACTACATGTGCCACAGAGGCAGCATGTTGCAGTGCTGTAAGAACATGTGTGTAAGTGAGTGAGTACCATCTGCAGCAGATATAGTAGACATACATTAGATGTGGCACACATGTCACGCCATGTGAACGGATGCCATTATCACCACAACCACACTCTAATGGACGCGCATTGACACCTTTGCCAGGGCGGCAAATACACAATGTAACTACTTAGTTTGCTACACCGCAGTAATGCACAGGACCACATGCACCACAGGGGATATCTGGAGGTTCTATGGGCTAGGCCATGTGAAAGTGCTTGACAACTGTTGGTATGCCAATGATGTTTATTCTGGGAGTGACTGTGGTTGGGAGCATCACAACCCACACGCAGACACAGGGTGCCAATACTGTCATGCAGGTATGCATTGCTCCATTGGTGTGTAGTGTTTGGCTGTGCAAGATTGCTGTATAAGGATGGTTGAGGGGTAATCCTTCCCATTGCATCACCCAACAATGGTGTGCAGTGCAGGGGTGTAGTGTATGCAATGTCCCACATAGATGGATACTGTAACATCTGGCCTGACATCCTGGTTACCAATGTGTAGTGCCATAGCTTTGCAATGCATGCCATGTCTGTGTGTGATAGTCCTTCACATGGACATTGCCTGGGATGTGCATTTCCCACAATAATGTACATGACATGTACAGGTGTACCTGGTTTGGCAGACACATGTAGTGTACACAGCCTGTTATACCCCGATATGCCAATACTGGCCTGGTGTGGCAAAACCTGCTTATAGTGAGCAGGTCATCCTTGCACCTGCATGGATAGAATGGACAGGTATTCTGTGATGTCAGTGGCATGGGTCCATACAGGACACATGTGTACAGCATTGTCTGGCCTTAGTGGATCACATATGATGGCACCACATATGTTGCAGCCATTCAGTGTGGAACATAGTGAAGGCACAAAGTCCGCATATATGTGCCTATTGTACTTCTGTAGAGAGTGTCATGTCCTCTGCAAACCATGCCCACTATCTGTCCTCAATGTGCATGTTACTAGCAACATAGTGGGATATCCTAGGCAAGGTTGTATGTGCATGGCACATGGGTGCGGGACATATACCAGGTACTAGTAGGGATGCATACTTAGTTCACCAGCCCTTTTGCCAGAAGTATCGGTATGGCTTGTCAACATATTGCCGTGGCTGACTGACAGCTGTACTCCTCGTGAGGTGGCCAATGTGTCAGAAGACGGATACTATTTAGGAAAATGACAAAACCCGCTCCCAAACATGTCCAATGGTAAGACAATCACGGCCACCTCTACATAGGCTCTGACAGACAAACACACACTTGCCATGTCCTGTATACAAACCCCTACTCTATCACCGTGCAGCAACATGTGTTTAGGGCACACGCTACAGCAAATACTACAAAGCACTGTACTTGTCTCATGCAGGCAGACACACACACACACACACACACACACACACACACACACACACACACACACACTTCCTTGGCATGTCTGGGATTAGAACACTGACCTAACTACTTTACTAAACTACAGCATTACACATTTACAGAATGCACTACCAAGATTACTGGGACACAGCACTCCCAGAGGTGTATTTGTAGATGGGTGACATCATCAGCCTTGCTAAAGGTGGGTATAAGAAATGTATGGAGCATGAGCAGTATAAAAGCATTACACAGTCAAAGAGGGACCCACATACACACACGGCAAGTGTGGGACTAGAACACCGACCTGACTACTTTATTACACTACAACATTATGCAGTTACAGAACACACTACCAAGATTACTGGGATACAGCACTCCCAGAGGTATATTTGTAGATGGGTGACATCATCGGCCTTGCTAACGGTGGGTATAAGAAATGTATGGAGTGTGAGCAGTATAAAGGTATTACTCAGTCCTCAGGCAAACAGGGACATACACACACGGCAAGTGTGGGACTAGAATACTGACTTAACTACTTTATTACAGTACAGCATTACGCAGTTACAGAATGCGCTACCGAGATTATTGGGGCACAGCACTCCCAGAGGTGTATTTGTAGATGGGTGACATCGTCAGCCTTGCTAACGGTGGGTATAAGAAATGTATGGAGTGTGAGCAGTATAAAAGCATTACTCAGTCCTCAGGCAAACGGGGACACACACACATGGCAAGTGTGGGACTAGAACACTGACCTAACTACTTTACTACACTACAGCATTATGCAGTTACAAAACACGCTACCGAGATTACTGGGACACAGTACTCCAAGAGGTGTATTTGTAGATGGTTGACATCATCGGCCTTGCTAACGGTGGGTATAAGAAATGTATGGAGTGTGAGCAGTATAAAGGTATTACTCAGTCCTCAGGCAAACGGGGAGACACACACACACATGGCAAGTGTGGGACTAGAACACCGACCTAACTACTTTATTACACTACAGCATTACACCTTTACAGAATGCACTACCAAGATTAGTAGGACACAGCACTCCTAGAGGTGTATTTGTAGATGGGTGACATCATCGGCCTTGCTAACGGTGGGTATAAGAAATGTATGGAGTGTGAGCAGTATAAAAGCATTACTCAGTCCTCAGGCAAATGGACACACACACACACACACACACACACACACACACACACACACACACACACACACACACACACACACGGCAAGTGTGGGACTAGAACACCGACCTAACTACTTTACTACACTACAGCATTACGCAGTTACAGAAGACAATACCGAGATTACTGGCACACAGCACTCTCAGAGGTGTATTTGTAGATGGGTGACATCATCGGCCTTGCTAACGGTGGGTGTAAGAAATGTATGGAGTGTGAGCAGTATAAAGGTATTACTCAGTCCTCAGGCAAACGGGGAGACACACATGGCAAGTGTGGGACTAGAACACTGACCTAACTACTTTATTACACTACAGCATTACACAGTTACAAAATACGCTACCAAGATTACTGGGACACAGCACTCCCAGAGGGGTATTTGTAGATGGGTGATATCATCGGCTTTGCTAACGGTGGGTATAAGAAATGTATGGAGTGTGAGCAGTTTAAAAGCATTATGCAGTCCTCAGGCAAACCGGGACACACACATGGCAAGTGTGGGACTAGAACACCGACCTAATTACTTTACTACACTACAGCATTACACAGTCACAGAACACGCTACCGAGATTACTAGGACACAGTACTCCCAGAGGTGTATTTGTAGATGGGTGACATCATCGGCCTTGCTAACGGTGGGTATAAGAAATGTATGGAGTGTGAGCAGTATAATGGTATTACTCAGTCCTCAGGCAAATGTGGAGACCCACACACACACACACACACACACACACACACACACACACACACACACACACACACACACTAAGTGTGTGACTAGAACACTGACCTAATTACTTTATTACACTACAGCATTATGCAATTACAGAACGCGCTACCGAGATTATTGAGACACAGCAGTCCCAGAGGTGTATTTGCAGATCGGTGACATCTCCGGTGTTGATAACGGTGGGTATAAGAAATATATGGAGTGTGAGCAGTATAAAAGCATTACTCAGTCCTCAGGCAAATGGACACACACACACACACACATGGCAAGTGTGGGACTAAAACACCGACCTAACTACTTTATTACACTATAGCATTACACAGTTACAGAATGTGCTACCGAGATTACTGGGGCACAGCCCTCCCAGAGGTGTATTTGTAGATGGGTGACATCATCGGCCTTGCTAACAGTGGGTATAAGAAACATATGGAGTGTGGGCAGTCTAAAAGCAATTTAGAGTCCACCAGCAAACGGGGACAGACATACACACACACGCCAGTGTCAGGTATGGAACACCTGCCTATTTACAAATTACTATTACAATACTACATACATACGAATCGCACCACACAGACTACACATGTCAAGGTTGTCATTATTACCATCTTGGAATGCAGACATCAACAGGGATGCTGGTAGTTAAGATGTACATACCTGTGAACCTGTGTGTTTAAAGTATGAAATCATCTTGACTTGGAGAATGCCCATCTGTGGAATGGACGGCTACTACCACTATACAGGGTTACAATGGCCATGCCCATACACAAAGGCACATAACCAACACAAGGTGTCATTGGGCATGCTCACACACTTAGTAGCACAGGGCTGTTCGGAATGCATTATGTGTCCATCTACACAAGCATATACTGGGCATGCTCATACATATAGTAGCACAGGGGGCATGCTCACACACTTAGTGGCACAGGACTGTTTGGAATGCATTATGTGTCCGTCTGCACAAGGATATACTGGGCATGCTCATACACTTAGTAGCACAGGGGAATGCTCACACACTTCGTAGCACAGGGCTGTTCAGAATGCCCTACTATGTGTCCATCTACACAAGGATATACTGGGGCATGCTCATACTCCTAGTAGCACAGGGCTGACTGGGATGCACTCTGATGCTAAACATGGAGGGTCATTGTGGCCATGCTATTACAGGTAGATGTAAAGAACACATTGTAATGGACTCTGGTGTTAGTAGTTGTCATTGTTAGCGGGAACGCTGCTCTACATATATTTGACACTGGTCTTTTACACATCAGCTGTCATTCTGGGATGACATGGCTGACAGTAGGCAGGCCTTTGTCACATATCACATGCATCCATGATACAAGGGAGTGTGGATATTACCCAAGTTGCATCCGCCCACACAGTGCCATTCCAAGGCAAATGTCCTAAACACAGGTTAACTCCCATACACCTACAGGACAACTGCATTGTTTTCTTATGCTAACCAGTGCTAGATGTGTAGTGTCCATATTCACAGCTGGCCACTGTAGTTCCAACAATGGGGAGTACTGTCATCTGTGCAGTGAGGAACACCTGGCTGATGTCTCTGTAGTGCAGAATAGCACTATCACCATATACCTCAGAACCTAGCACTACCACCATATACCTCAGAACCAGATATGTGAGCCATAACACAGGTACGGACCACTCCAGGTGGTGTACCCACATACATAAAGGCCACTCACATGTACTGACCGGTCCCCCCATGAAAGGCATCACAGATGAGCCATGTGCAGGACACAGTGTCACATGCTGCATTCTAGAATGTAAACTGCAGATACCACCATGCCCTCGGACCACCAACACGCAGCCATACATGTATGACAGATGAGTACACCACCTTGACCTGTGTACTGTACTAAGCTCTACATCAACTGTAGACAATACACATGTACTGACACAGTTGCATCATGTGTTATGCAATGCAATGATACCACTGTCTGTGACCAGGTGAGCTGTACACATACCAAGGGCCCTTGGTACTTTCCACCATTAGCAGATGTCTGTTGCTATACATCAGTACACACCCTCATGTATGGATATGACATACATGCACCTGCCCTGGGTATGTATATGCCACACACACAACATACCTATAAATAGCATAGCTGTTGTAGTCCTTTGTGCAAATAGGTGGCTACAGCCATTACACACATGGAATGTAGGTCCATGGCTGCTGAATGCTAACAGTACATAAGGTGTGATATCAATGTTGACAGAGGTAACATCCCCTCTGTACTGGTCACCCATCATATCATACAACAGTCCATGTGTCATGTATGTCATTACACATATCCACCAATTGCAATGCCTACAAACATGACCAAATGTCAGGATTGTAGGACCTACACACCTGTACACGTAGTGTTGTGTGTTCAGATAACATGCGTGTGCAGTTGCTGATGTATGCAGGTGGCATGTATCCTTTTTTTTTTTTTTTTTTTGTCCTACACTGAAGAAGGCAACATTTGCCGAAACTGGTCTGTATACAATAAAGGATTATTATTTACCTCCATGTCTGCTCTTGCTGGTCTACTTGGTTGATTTGTGGCATATTGTTTGGACCGTGCATCTCCCCCGTGCATAGAACTTGGTTGGTTTATGTATCCTAGTACATCATGCAGCTGCAATGCAGCCTCAGCATTGCCAACTGTATATGATGATATGCTGAATGTACAGAAAGATGTACCACAGGCATGGACAGATGTGTTGAAATAACTAAGTGGTGGGGCATCTTTGCAGATGGATGTTTGCTGTGGACAGCTCACAGGTGTGTCATAAGTGGTACTACAATACCCTGTGTAACCGGTAGGCAATGGTTTCATTAATTGAAGGACATAACACACAACTTAGACAGCGGTCAGTGTGACAGTGAAGGTAAATCACTTGACACCTGTTAATAGATATGACGTCCCTAGTGCATATATTAGCACTGTTGGCACAGGAAGCGTCAGTACAGTTTGTAACGCATGCAATACTGCTTTACATCTGACATACATAACATGAGCTAGGCAGGTCTTAGATTCACAGTACTGGCATGTGTGGCTGCGTGTGTTCATAGGTTCATAGGTTCATAGGTTCATACTAGGCTATCTGCCCTGAGGCAATTATAAGTCTAGTCCGATTCTGTATGGCTTACGCCACCCCTTGATTTGAGTATACTGTGCCCTTTAAGGTTTAGTTTACTGTGCCTCTGTCTAATAGTGACACGGGAATAATCCCTGGGACAAACCTATGATCCCCCATCCACCTATCGAGATTCTTCTTGAAGAGATTCAGTGAGGTGCTCTGCCTCACATGAAATGGAATTCTATTCCAGAGAGAAGGGAGCCTCTGGGTTATGAACCTGTCCCTCCAGCAAGTTCTATTTATTTCTATGCTGAGGTTCAAGTCCCTCGAGCGTGTGGCTCTAAGGGATTTAGATTTACTGAGGTGGAGCATGTCCATTAATTCTGGATTTGACATAGCTTTGTATGTCAGGCATAGATCACCTCGAAGTAGGCGGTATGCAACTGAGTAGAGCTGGAGTTTTTTTAACCGAGCAGCATATGGCATCTGTTTGAGACCCTTGATCCTCTTGGTGAGATACTTTTGGGGTCTTTCTAATTGCTGCAGGTGTCGGGTAAGGTACATCCCAAAAGGGGCATTGTATTCTATGATGGGCCTGATGAGGGATGAATAAAGGGGCACGATTACCTCTCTTGATCTAGATGTGAAACCCTTCGTGATGAGGTGGGCTATGTAGAAGGTCTTTCTAACCACTTTGGCAATGTGGTTTTCAAAGGAGAGATTGCTATCAACTTGGGTCCCTAGGTCCCTAATAACTTTCTCTGTACTTAATGGGTTTCCGCCTATGTGGTAATTTGTGGGCACCAAAGGGTATGACTATACATTTTTTGGCATTTAGCTTTAGACCATGGTGCTGGCACCAGTTATCTGCCTCTGTGAGACCTTTTTGAGGGATGTTTTGCCCATATATGTCACGTATTGTGAGGAATACATCTCACTTGCTACTCACTCTCCTGTACACTAGTGTACACATCTGTACAGACTGCAATGTAGAAAGCAGGACATAGACAGGGGCATGTATCTCACACATGTGAGGTATCTGTATGTGCATGACATAGGTGTATTACTTACTGGATGTCATAGTGTGTGTATGCAGGGCTGACTGGTCCCTGGGGTGAGGATGTATGTTACCATACTGAACTGATAAGACCCCTCCCACCATCCAGGCGATGCATTCAACTATCCGTGTTGATGTCCCCGATCTTAGACTGTACTGACTAACTGTACATGTGTATTCTCTGTGGTGCATCATGTAGGTGCACAGTACTGTAATGATGATTTGCACATAGGCAGGGGTCCTCACCCCACCAGTAGCAACTGTGTGCGAGTGTGTGTTACTGTGTTGGTGAAGCCTTGAGTCTGTGTGTGTGTGTGTGTGTGTGTGTGTGTGTGTGTGTGTGTGTGTGTGTGTGTGTGTGTGTGTGTATGTGTGTTACAGTGTCACTGAATACATGTGTGTCAATACCTGAGTGTGTGGGTGCAGTTGTGTGTTGGCATCCTATCATGGGAATATGTATTAATGATTCCCATTGAGGCATCACACTTCCCACTGGTCTCTACCCTTGTGATCAGCTAGACCACTCTCTTACCTCACCACTCCATGTAACTGTACCTGTGATGCCACCCTTTATGGATGTCACATCTGTGGCCACAGTAGCTTAATACACAGCTATCATGCTCTTGGAATGGGAGACGTGTTTGTAACATGGGACATTCTCACTGGTATGTGGCAGCTACACGATGCATGCTGGTATATTCATACATACCTGTGAGTAGTCCACATTGACATACGAGACACTTAACTGCAAACACTGACATCCACCGGCTTGTGCAATTAGACCTGTAGAAGGACAGCAGAACATCATGACCAACATGCATTTACTGTTGTTACACAAGACACATACTGTTAACAGTATTGTACACCTGTACTACATGGTATATCTGCTGCCTGTCAACAGTCCTCAATATTTGTAAACTACTCGTATCATCCTAGTCTGTTCACCCTGTGCATCAGACCATATGAGCATGTCCCTGCACCGATGGTGTGGATGTCAGGGATGTGGCACAGGCATCATCATATGCACAGGGTGTTAATGTTTGCCAGAGGCCTAGACTGCACCATTGGATGACATTGTGTGTGTGGGTTTGGGCCTTTGATCCAATTGAGCGTGTGTGGATGTTATGCATGTTTGTGTTGTGGTGCCCTACATATGTGTCCAGTGTGTGCGTGTATGTCTGCACACACTTTTCCCATGTGTCTGGCCTACAAAGGGGTATTATTGACAGCTGCAGACTGTACAGGTGAGGTTCTACAGTTCACGGTGTCCGGCCACGGACATGTGACATGTGCCTGACAGGGGTTGCATGGGCACTAACCAGACAGAGATGCAGATTGGGTACTCTCTGATGTCACTAGTCCACTGGAACCATGTCCCTGCTGGGACCATCCCAGGCCATGTGCACGTGGCCTGCTGTGTCATGGTGTGGACAGCACAGCACCAGATGCACTGCTGCTGCTACCGCCACTATGGGAGTGGGCATGTCTCTTACACTTAGACCTGACACAGATGATGTAGCAGGCCTACATCCACGTGCCCGACTCCTCACTCCTACCAGGTGTTCCAAGACAGACAGCTCACACTCGCAGATTGTCATGCCACGGTCAAGGACTCCAACCATGTCACCCAACTGTCTATCCAAAGCATCAGCGATCTGCTGTTGAGCATTTACCATTGCCTGGATGCTGTTGTTTAAAGAACGGACAGAAGCCCTCTGTAGCCTCTGATCTTCTCTGTTGCACCATTCAGCACATGCCTGTGCCTCCATTACAGCCTGAAATATGCATCTGGTGACACCAGCTGCTGTGCTCTATCATGCAGGAACATGTTGGCCAGAGGTCCTCCTAGGAGCAGCACTGGCCACGTGCCTGTGTGGGGCACCACCAGTAGTTTGGCTGACACCATGGTGTGCAAGCACACCTTCCATAGCCCCCACACTTTCCTGTTCCAAGCTACCATGTGCCAAATGTCTGTCCTCTATGACCACTGGTGATAGGGTATGTGCAGGTATGGGATCTGTGTGGGGGGATGAGGTGGATATAGATGGAATGGCAACCAATGGCACAGTTTCAGCCCCTGACAGCTCTGCCTGTGTCCCAATCATACGTTCATCATCATTGCTAGAGTCTGTGGGGGCACTAACATCTGATGTACTGCAGGAGGGCAATGCACCTACATCACTTGTGAGGGCAGACAAGAACTGTCCATTACAATCTATGCAATAGACACACACACACACGCATGTGATATGACAGAAGGCATGCAACATGCATGTGATACGGCAGACGGCATGCAGCGCAGACAATAATAGTGGTAGTTATCATACATCCCTAGGTTGCACACAACAGCATGCATGTGTCACAGCAGATGGCATGCAAATTACACAATCATAGTAGTGGTTAGCATACATCCCTGTGTTACACCATGTGGACCAGCACAGGTTAACAGTACACCTGCCTGATGTGTGGCATATGACCTTGATAATCACATGTAATATGACATGTGATCTGCTGACCTGTGCAATGACATGCATACATGTTTAACACAATGGTGTACAGTCAAATATACAGTGGGGCAATGGTGTACCAATTCAGTGTTGTCTGTCCACTCTAAAGATATACTGCAAATTTAGCTGATGTGCATGGCCATTGCAGGGAATCATGAGGCATCTCTAGTGCTATACAGTGTGAGTTATAGACAGGGTTCATAGCCATGACTGTGTTCAGATACAATGCATATATACTGTGGAATGTGACCCACGTCACTGAGGTGTATACACACCAAACCATGATGTGGAAGTTGTGACACAGGTCACTGATGGGTATACGGATGACACCCCTGCACATCTGCAAACAAATTGCTGCAGCCTGGCAACTATGACCAGGCATGGTGAACACGTTGGTACACCATGTCCCACATGACATCTGTGTGCTACACACACACACACACACACACACACACACACACACACACACACACACACACACACACAAGGAACTAGTATGGCATTTATGTCCATCACCAGCAGCGGGAATGTACTGTATCTGTTGGCTGATGTGGATACTGTACAGGTGACTGCTGTCATGTTGCAACACCCTCAAGATGTCCAACAGATCTTATGTGGTGGATTGATGTTATGCCTACACAAGATGTGCACAGGCCTGTAGGATGTCTAGTGTTCCACATCTACATTATGACCATTATACAAAGGCCATGGCCGAACCATGTGTAGCCATTATACGACAGGGTGTACACACAAGCACAACACATCTACTGTGTGTGCTGCTCCATGTCTCTGGCAATCCTCCATGGCCATGTGTGTAGCTGTGTTGTTCAAATTATTGTGATGGGCATCTATTTCACATGTCTGTGTTGTCCCATATGACATATATGCTCCACTGACAACAGGGTTATGCAGATAAAAGGTGGTATGTGGGATATGTTTTCAGGTTAGGTAGGCAGTGTAGCAGCCAGGCTAATAGATGTCATGGACATGGCAAGATAGCACATCACATCGTGTGACATTCATAGCAGAGCTATGGTCCACACCAGTGAAGCCTGTGTGCTGGCCATACTCCAGCCCACTGTGTAGTACTGTATGTATTCACCACATGTGTAAATCAGATCTGTTGTACGTTCCTAAAGTGAACAGCACCTCCACTATTGTATGCACATCTGTCAACACATCTGGCAATAAAGTTTGTGAGGATTTATGTCGGTAAGATGATTCACATAATTTGCAAGTGTTGCACATGGCTAGCCATTGTGATGCATTGCAGGTCCAACCTGTATATTGTGACAGGACCATACATTATGTGTACATGTTGTGAATGGCCACATGGCAGATAGATTTATGCATTACAGTTCCTGATAAATAATAACACTCTCACCTGCAATGGACTGCTCTCACAGCGGAACGCCTGAGGTACCTAAATAGGAGTAACACAGCAGTATGAGCATAATCCACCCCTGTATAAAGGCTACAGGGAGCAATGTGCATAACACATACACCAGTGCATTAGACTATGCTATGGTGTATGCACATGTTTGCATACACAGAGTAGCATACTATAGTATGCGGCATGTGTGTATGCATGCCTTGCATATGATGTTACATTACACATTGTACAGTGACACATGCAGCTATATGGAATATAGTTGTTATAGGTGCATTACTGACTTACCAGGCAACTCCAGGCTCAGTGGTTGAGAGACACCCACCTCCACAATATTGGCTAAGGCTTGTGGATGTGGTTCTGCAGGTGTCTCCAGGTTGGCCAGTAGCTCCTCACTACATGTGAGAGGAGGCTGAGTTGGTGGTCCACCACCTGTTGCAACTTGCTCCCTGGTGATTGCATTCGCACACTGTTTCACCCATCTAATGAGGTCTGTCCAGTGTCTGCACACCTGCTGGTATGTGCGGTTGTGGCAACCCACATCATTAACCCTCCTGCGAAGTTCCATCCACAGGGCATCCTGCTGCTGTGCATCCTGTGGCACATGGCTGAACAGGATGTCGTGATTGTCGAGTAGGTATGGGATGAGGGCCTTATCCTCCAAGCGTATAAAAGGGGAAAGCCTTGCACGTGGCATACCTGGAAGACATAATGATGGAGACAGGTCACAGTACCTCAGAGACATACAGAGCTACAGCTGAACATACATGTGTATTGCATTAATTCAGTTTAAATAGTTGTATTTGCAAACCTACATGACACTGACATGCTTGTGTCACACACATGTGACACTCAATGTTGAGTGGATATTATCACCATGTGTGTGTGTGTGTGTGTGTGTGTGTGTGTGTGTGTGTCACCTGATTACATTGCTCATACTCCATGTGGTTGCTGTCTTGATGTGGGCATGTCTGTTTGTCTGTACTGGTGTTCCTTCCTATCAGCACATGGCTGGATATGTCCACATTATTGCAGTCGACCTTGATGCAGTGTATATGTCACATATAAGGACTTACACTGCTTTAACAGACATGACCTGTGACCCTGCAGACATGCTCACATAAGGTTTTACATGTATGCGTTCTGCCATATAAATCTACATGGCACTGTACAGTGATTCAACATCCTGCCATGTATCACCTCTATTGCACATGTGATACACATGGGACATTGGCTAGCCAGATGGTATTTGTACGGATGGATATCAACTATAGCATGTACAGTCAAATTCAACTAGTGAGCTATATGCCATGGGCCATGTATGCATCTAGGATGAAAGGTTACGTGGCAGTAGCCGACAGGTGGGTCTGTGGGGCCAGGTGGAGCAGTGCCACATTTCTGATCCACAGGGTTAATGATACATATACCATGTGGTCATCACACCATGTCTGAGAGGGGAGCGATGTGCAGCTTTGATGGACATGAATGCATAGTATGGCAGGACTATGTCAAGTGCATGGGACAAGGATCTGTCCAGCATATGGTAGGTGGATGTCCATGAAGTATGTGTTTGAGATCAGGATGAGTACAGGTAGCATGTCCGACATCACTGGGTTGGACATGGATTTATTCAGTGTATACATCATGCTACATAGTGGAGATGGGGAATGGGAAGGAAGGTGTAGGCCATCTGCAAATGGCCAATACCCCTTAAAGGAAATATGTGATCTGATATGGGTCACTTGATTGTTCTGTATGGCTGGACAATGATCTCTCTATTCAGGAATGGCACCCTATCATTATTAGGGTTGCCACATATGACTCCCTGACAGGTGTGGTGACGTAGCTATCACAGGAAAGACAACTGCCCAGCTGCATCCCTCACACACAAGTGTCCATTATGTTGACTGCTGCCTAGGTGGTACTTCATGGGTACGGGGTTATTAACATAGGGGTGACCATGCGAGTCAGCTATTTCTCCTAGGTCATAGTCATTTGCATACTTCAATAGGCAGATGCCATCTGTTTGTCTGTGAGGTATGGACTACAATGATGGGGAATAGAATTCAATAACACTGACATACTGTAGCTGCCACTGATGTGATGATCACGTATTATTCAGACACTGTCTGTAGTGTTGGTTATGCCAGCAGTCCTGTTGCAAAACACTCCTGTAACATAGGAATGTACATCTGGTATACCGTGTGTAGGTGGTACACAGTATGGGTGATGATGTCCTATGACCTGGCAAGGTTATGATATGCAGTGTGACATCAACCATACTGTCATCTACATCTGTACTGCTGACATCACTTAAGTGATCAAGGTTCATGGCCTTCCAGACCAGACTCAGCAGGGTAGTAGTGCAGTACTTCCCATTATCAGTGGTGTCTCCCCCTTTGTAGGTTGTGATACCTGTTGGTGTGCACCATTCAGTGTGTACACAACCTGACATGGAGCTATGTTTTACATGATGTGTACGTGGAGCGCATCTTGTTTTACCATATGTGTATGATACAACCTGTGATGTGGGCAGGTCCCATGCAGACTGAGTGCAGCTTGTACCTGCATAGTCGTGGGTACAGGGGCCCTCTGGTGTACATGGATATGCTTGTGTACCTGTTGGGGGGAGGGGGCCGTGTGTATATATTATCGAAGACCCTACCTGGATTGCTTATTCATGCTAAGCACTTGTTCAGGACTTGTAAACACTACATAAGCTAATAATTACTATAGCACTCACTCTTCCACATCACCTACAGGTAAGGGTGAACAGGTTTTGTACATACTTTTCTCACTTGCGTAGAGTAATGTAGCTCTTGTACTCACTTTCCTCACTTATCTAGGTGAATGTAGTTCTATATTCAGGCATGTCTAAGAGTCAACTGCCAGTGTTCTCGCCTGTCTATCTGATGAATCTGGACATCTTGAGGCAATGTACACATTGCCTCATGTACACAGACAAGCCACTCCACCTACCACCCAACACTACAACCTGTGAGAGATGCACTCATCTAGCCAAACTGGAGGTAAAGGTCTCTCCAACCAAGCCTGACCCTGACTGTCATGTGGAAAGGTACACAGTCGCACAACACCACACTCATCACATAAGTCTCACTGAATATACTCCACCATTAACTGGGAAAACTACTTGTGTACCAACACATTAGCTCAACGGTTTCTGGAATTCATAAACACAAATGGCCTGACTCAACATATCCACACACCCACCAGGGGGAACGATATCCTAGACATAGTCATTACTAACATGAGTGACTGGTGCTCCACACGTGAAGCCAACTCCTCGTTGGTCCGATCAGACCATGTGTTGAACACCGTTGATATCCACATCCCGTACCTATCCCCCATTAAGGGAACCACAGTATAATATGTCTACAAGGCCAACTACATACTTCTTAAGACAGACGTAGTGGATATCATGGCACCCATGCAAATGGACAGTACTGTTACAACTACTGAATCCTACACAAATGCACTCTATAAGCACTTACAGGAGTGCATGGCTTGTGCTATCCCAAACAGAACCAGGATGCTATACTCATAATTAACTAAACCAGTCTGGTGGTCCCCTGCCATAAACATATTGTACTACAGGAGGAAGACACTGTTGCAAACGAGAGTACAATACCATGCATGCAGGAGATCCCTGGCCAGCCTCAGTAAGAAGGTGAGATCCCTTATAAGATCCTCCAAAGCTAGCTATGAAAACTATAATGCAACTAATACCAAAAACAACCACAAAGCATTCTATTGCTATGTCACATATCTCAATGTCAACAACCAGATCTGCTCTGAGTTACAGCACAAAGGCATGAACATTACAGAAACAATTGATATTGGCAACATCCTGGCAGATCCCTCTCAAAGCTGCACACTCTAAACGCAATATCACAGCATCCATGGGACCGGACAACATCCCAGGCTGCGTTTTACATGAACTTCGGATCGTACTGTCTCCTCACCTATGCACAATGTTCAATAATAGCCTCACATCAGGCATAGTGCCCCCTGAATGGCACACAGCAACAGTTATCCCAGTCCACAAAGGTGGCACCACAATGAACCATGGGACCTATTTCTCTATAGGCCTGACTAGCCTGGTCTGCAAGGCTATTGTGCACATCATGGATCACTGTCACAGAGACATTGGGTACCTCCCAACCTTTAACCCCTCCCTGTGTGGCTTTGTTAAGGCCAAACCATGCCTTATAAACTTGCTGGACTTTTTAGAGACAGTTACCAAGGCATTAGATGAGGGTCAGGAGGTTCACACAGCCTACCTAGATCTCTCATAGGCTTTCAGCACCATTCCTCCTTCTGGTATTATCAACATACCCATCCGCCTGAACATTAATCCCTACGCCATGTGATGGTTTCCAAATTGGCTCACGGACAGAACCCACACAGTGGGAGTTGCATACCCTAGGTCTGACTGTATACCAATTACAACTGGCGTCCCTCAGGGCTCAGTCCTAGGACCCCTCATGTTCGGTATATACATTTCTGACGTACAGACAAGCACAGGAGGGCTTTGGCTGAAAAGGTTTGCAGACGACTGTAAACTAGGGCACATAATTGTTTCCCCAGATGTTACAAACACCCTCTGGAAGGGTCGCACTGAGATGGATACCTGGTGTTAATATCATGGCGTCAAGCCGAATGCCTAAAAGTGCATAGTCATGCTCTTTGGATATAACTAATTACCCACAGACTACCACATAGGTGCTAGTCCCCTACATACAGAAAAGGTAATATGGGATCCGGAAACACCAGTAGATAGCAATCTCTCCTTCGATACCCATAATGACAAGGTGGTTAGAATATCCTTCTACATGGCCCCCCTAATCTCTAATGGGTTCACATCCAGATCAGAGGGGCCATTGTGACTCTACACATGTCATATTAGACCCATTAAAGGATACAACACCCCATTTGGGATATACCTTACAAGACAACGGCAACAGCTTGGAAGACCACACCAGTACCACACCAAGAGGATTACTGACCTCAAACAGATGACCTATGCAGCCCAACCTACGAAACTCCAGCTGTACTCAGTTACATACTGCATACTCACAGGTGATCTCTGCTTGACATACAAGGCCCATGTCCAACCCTGTATTGTTGGATATACTCCACCTATACAGAAGCTCCTGAGAGCCACACGCTCTAGGGATATACACCTAACCACAACAATGAGTAGGACGTGCTGGATGGATAGATTCCTGACCTGGACACTCCTTATGCTTTGGAGCGTTATTCCAATGTACATCAGGCAGGGCCCCTCATGAGCACTCTTCAGGGGAAACCATGACGTGTGGATGGGAGACAGACGTGTACACCGGGGATCACTGCAGTGGCTCTGCTGGACAGAGGCACAGGGAACTATTGGCTCTGCCATTCAGAGGCACAGGGAACTAACCTATGGGGGTGGCAAAAGACAACACATGCTAGCTAGGCTTACACATACCCTTGATAAGACAGCCTAGTTCCTACCTTTGCACATTTTACATGTCTTATGTGCGTGGATAGTTAAATAGCTCTTCCATTTTACTTTACTATTATGCTGATAAACTGTTGGCTCACTAAAAGACATGTGTATCCTGTTATTGTGTTTTGTAAATGCCAATTGACATAACTAATGTTTGCCTACCATTACAGTAATGCTATGTAGCTTGTAATACATATCTGCCTACAATACTGTACATTACACAGTTATTGGCACATTATCCCACAATGCAAAACATACTTGCACAGAGGCCCAAACTTCCACATGTTATTCTCTGTATTACACCCATACATATGGCTACAGTTACAATATATCAGCATATACTATCCCCAGTTGGAGCAGCCCTGCCACTGAAGTCGGCTGGTGAGGAGTATTTCTGTTCAAAGTCCTTATATAGCATCCCTTGTGGTGTATGCGGTGTTTGCCTTGTGACCTACAGCAGTACACACAAATACTACAAGCGTTACTATGCTCAACAATACATCACTACAAGATAACTGTTTCCACTATATGGATTGCGTGCTACAGACTAGTACTACATACAGACATAGTGACTGTTCTGCATACCTTATTAGTAACCCGAGGTGTCGTTAACTGTTGATTCAATCCTTTTCGGTTTGTGTTTCAATGTTCTTTGTAACGTTCCGCTGGTATATACGGATGGTTTGAATGTGTGATAACACATCCTTTTCTAGTTACACATTGGTAACATGTGGTATCCTGTCCACCAATTGCTGTTCCAAAGAAGTTATTTGGATGCACATTAGCTGTGCAGCTACTCCATTAGCCGATACCATGGCAACAGTGGTGTATAAGTGAGTACTCCTTTTGGGCATTGTCTGTTTGCCTTACTTTCAAGGGAAATGGCCTAGATGTGTTATTGCAATATATTTCAACAGCTATATGGAGACACACAGAGATATATTAGTTTCATGACTCCCGTGGACTGTGTGTAATGGCTAGATGATTTAGTTCTACATACGAGTACAGCTGTTATATTTCGGAACAGTGCTACTTATGCAGGGTTTATTTGTACCTGATGCTTTTGCAGATGCTTAAGTCTGGCAAGGATGTTTGGCCAGCTCAAGGCCGTATGGCTATGCATGAACTGTTATGAGGTGTACAGTGTGCTCACCAGACATCCTTCATTTGGTGTACAAGTGTAGCATACTGTGCTGTCACTCACTAATTGCTAACACATCCCAATGAACGCACAACCCTCTGAAATGGGATTAGTGCAAACAAACCCTATTACATCAGCAGCTGTTGCATTGTATAACAGCAGTTATTTCACATAAGGCCATGTTAGTGTGTCTCTGACAAGGTATGTTAAGGCTTCTGCAGATGTTGTATAGTGTGTGAATGATTTGTGATGTTATTACAGTTTGTATTGTAATATGCTTGGGTGTGGGGGTGATGTTGGTGGGTGTGCTTAGCAGATGCAGGTGTGTAGGAACTGCTTTTATACATAATCACTATGTATGTGAGGGTTCCTTCCTTATTTGAGCACCTATCCTTTTGTGGACTAATACAATGGTAATTGCAGGCTGATTCATTAAGGCACTGCTATGTGGCTCCTGTCTAGCATGCAGATGATGTTAGCCCTTGAATCCCTTCGGCAATATATCTGAATGTAATAACATGTTGCTACATGATAGCTGTGTATTTCTGTCATAGGTATTTGCAGTCATCATAGTTGTGTTGGTGACTGACCCTCTTTGGCTAGGGTTGCCACCTTTTCATATGTCCATAGTGGGTCCTTTTCGGGACACACATCTGATTTTACAGGCCGACACAAACTCACGGTCAGTACAAGGGATAGAGCTTTCCTTTCTTGCCTAATTATAAGCTTATTCTTGTAGCAGTTTAGTTGCTTATCCTGTCTCCTGTTCCATGTAGGTATTTTAGATACAGAATTAACTATTGTATGCAACTATTACAGTACATATGGGACATAAATATGTCCTACAATCCCAGGACATTTGCCACCTTTAATATATTTGGTCAGGACACAACCACCCAAAGAGGGAGTGTCCCTCGCAAAGTGGAACAGGTGGTAGCACTATCATTGGCTCATGTCCATAGCACATATTTGTAATGGTGTATAGGCATATACTTTCCATATCCTTTGTTCATAAAGGTTGGTAGTGGCGGAATGTGTGATTGCTATGGTCTATATTATACACATATGTGAACACTTCAACTGCTGTATAAGGCAGACCTATGGAATCCCGAAACCACAGTGTTCCCATGCACACAGTACCGGGACCAGACTCCCATACCCCACATTACCCACATCGACAGTAACTCGTGAAGGTAACATGAACAAGGAACACACACATGCACACACAGACACACTGCTACCCAACACATCCAAACAAACCATCCTACACTACGTATGAGTAGGTGGCCACATCCCCCTACACCCCCCATGTAGGTGTCTGTGCCCCCCACACCACCCCCTACTTTAATATTCTACATCCTAGGTTGCACAAACAGACACACAAAGCTAACCCACAACCACACATTACAGTCCCCCAAGAAGACACACCACACACAAAACACACACTTACACACATTACAGCCCTAAGAAACACATGTACACACAGTAACCTACCCAAATCACAACACCAGAAGCACTGACTGTCCATTAACATCGTGAGATTACACCTTGAGCATCTGGTGTTTTGGTACTGTGTTCTTTTGGACCTTAAGCCTTGAGATTACGTGCGTCGGTATGTAAAGCAGTCAGTATGTGGTAGGTATCCCATTTATAAGTACCCCCATGGTTATGTAGATGTTGTTAACCTATCTATATATCTATATCTATATATATATATATATATATATATATATATATATATATATATATATATATATGTATATATATATATATATATATATATATATATATATATCTATATATATATATATATATATATATATATATATGTATATATATATATATATATATATATATATATATATATATATAAAACATACACCTTCCAATGTGTACATGCCAGTTTGTGCTATTTCAACACATTCCTACCTTTTGTGTTTTATCCTATCAGTATATATGACTGCCATTGGTACATCTCAGGTAGCTTAGTGGTATGTTATTGTCATGAATGTGTACATGGTTGCGTGTTCTAATCCTGGCAGCGATATCTTACCTTTCATATCAGGCACTGGTACTGCAAGGGTGATTAACACACATTTCAGCAGTTGTGTGTTCCATGTGTTTATTATTCTGTGGAGAACTACATATATATGCAAGCTGTGTTTATGGTATACTATGTAACATGTACACATCTGTGAAGATTCCTGTCAGGGATACTCCCCATTATTTGGAACTACATCCCTGATTACATTATACAAAACCCCTCACTGACACTCTGGGTAATCCTTGCAGAGTGAGTGGTGAACAGTAGCTACACCCCAGGGATCCTGCAAGTGGCTCTGCTCCACAGAAGGACAGTTAGTTGATCGATGGGGTGGTGACAGCAGACACGTTTTGCCTATGCTTATGAGTGGCCTCGGCAGTTGGGCATGTACCTACCTATGTATCTATGAACCTGTACATCCAGTATGGACACATGCTGATAGCTTAATATACTGTTCAGGTATTGACTTACCTTGTGCCTATGGTGGTTGTGTGTACAATAGTTGAGGGCTACCTATGTAGTATGCACACAGTAGACCACCTATACATAACAATTTACAGGTGGTCATGTGTGTGTGCCATCCATGTTTGCTGTGTGTGCAGGTGGAGAAGGGTGCCAGTCCATGAGGGCCTACACTGTCAGTGTGTGTGCTATACGTTCCTTCTTTGTCAAGGCATGGGCATACTGGGCACTCCTCAGTCTGCCTACTGGGGCTAGCACAGGGTGTTCATGGTCTGAGTCCCCCTGTGCCTGTGGGTCCCTTGGCAATGATGGTGGGCTGTGAGGGCCTTCACCATTCTTTCCCTGCTGCAGCTGTTTCTGCAGGATCATATTGTATAGCATGGCACATACTATGAAGATGTGGGCACACATTTTTGGAGGATACTGCAAGGCTCCACCAGATATGTCCAAGCAATATAACCATGATTTCAGCATCCCAAACACGTGCTCTATGATGATTCTGGTTTCTGCGTGTGCCTCATTATGGCATTCTTGCGTGGCAGTGTGTGCATTTCTGATCGTAGTCATCATCCATGGTTCCAGTGCATAGCCAGCATCCCCCACCAGGTGGCCATGTGGGATGTCCCCCCTGGCAAATACCTGATACAGCTGTGAGGCATGACAGATGTGGGAGTCATGATAGCTTCCAGGACAGCTAGCACACACATCCATGATAATGCCCTGGGCATTGCACATGACCTGGCAGCTGATGGAAGGGAATCCCTTGAGGTTTATGTAGCGCCTACCCTGCTCACCGGCTGGTGACATGATGTGTATGTGCATGCAGTCTATTGCACCCAGTACTTCCAGGTAGTCCACCACATGGTGGAAGAGATTCATATTGCTGGCCAACTCCTCCTGCATTCGGGAGAAGTATATGTCCTCATTGACATGTAGTAACATAGCATCCAGGAACTGGTGGAGTGCCTTGGATGCTGATGCCTGTGAGATCCTCATTATATCCCCAGTTGGCCTTTGGATGGTACCTGTGGCTAGTATTCTTAAGCTTACACATATCTTCATGTCCTCTGGGATGACTTCCTCTCTGTTACATCTGGCTCTGAGGCGTGGCTGGCACAGCTCAACAAGTTGTTGTATGATGTCCCTGTCCACCCTGTAATGCTCTACTATCTCCAGATCATGCAGCCCCTGGTAGGTTACCCTGGGTCTGAACACTTGTCTCCTCCTCCGGTGCCTGAGATGGTTGTCAGCATCATCCTCAACACCAACGTCAGTCTCCAACACATGCTGGTGAATCAAAGCTATGGCAGCCCCTAACATATACACCAATGGTGCAGAGTATCTGGGAATGCACAAGTGTATGTGTGGGGCTTTCACATCTTATACTATTGTGCAATGGATGATGCTGGTGTAATTGGGTGTGTTTGTGCTATTCCAGCTGCAGGGTATCTTAATTATTGGTTTTACAGCAGGTACTGCTATTGTGGGGCCTTTGGTGTTGACCTACACTTGTCTGCCATGATTCATCTATTGCCCTTTACTTCTATTTTCAACCTGATTCACCTCCCATTGTCAGGCATGCATCCAGCTGCCACCTTTCTTGTTTTGTGCTTCCACAACCCAGGATTGTGTTGGAAAATGTGTTATGTAGCTTATCTACAGCAAGTTTGCTTTGTTCTGCTGTGACAGTTCTCTTTTCTTTGCTGTACGGCCCCTCCCCTTTCCTGTTCTGCAGGTAGCTGCTAGTAGCCTTGTTAGCTGTTGTCTATGGCCCACTGTGAGTTTCTAGGTGTTAATTACTCATTTGTACTCCAATTACCATGCTGTAGCATTTCCTTATTGTCTTTCCGTACCCTTCCTGTTTCAGCTGTGGTGCATGCCGCGCACATCCGTTTACCAGGTTTCGTGCGCGTTGTCATCCACGTTCACATGAACTTTCAGTTACCTTGTGTGCTTTCAGCTAAGCAAAGCTATGGCTACTTCCATACCCCTATCCTGTAGTTTTGCTTAGCAGCACACAACATGGATTACCAATAATCCAATGCGCTTACAGCTACGGTGGCACACCCCTCTCTTGATGTCATGTTTACCTCCAGGCCACTCCTCGGTGTTGTAATACTATGCCACATGGTACATCCTTATGCCAGCGGGACATTTGCGATTCAGTATTACTTGACTCATTTGCATGGCATTGACTGCTAATTCCTAGTTACCGCACGGAACACTGTCACAGACCCTTAGCAACCCTTGCACCATGGTTCTGGTGTAGCATGCATGCCATTGACTATTATGGGGATATCATGAATTGCGTTACATTACAGTTTTTATGACATATAAATACATTTTTCTTATGATCCCATTTGCACATCAATGCACTGCGGTTTTACTTTGCATTGGTGTGGCCATGAAATTAAATGTTATTTTTTATATGTTGTGCATGCTGTTTTATGCCATTGGCTATATATTTAGCCATTGGCATATATTAACATTATAATACGCAAGTTTGGTTCACTTTCATGGCTCCGATTTTATATTTGACAACATGTAAACCATTTTTTTTGGTTTACATTTCTACATGCTTATGCTATGCCTGCAGAACTTCATGAATCGCTGTATACCTTTATTTGCATGCTACACTGCTGTGCATGGGGTAATTAGCATACATGCGCCGGGAGCTGTGCAGCTCTGGCGTATGCTGGTAGTGCACGTGGAAACAGCTCTTACCTCAATTGCTCGACGGCCATATTTGGCGCTAGATCACCGACGCTACTCTGGTGCATGGTGCAAGCTTCATGAATCCTGGGGAAAGTATATACAATTATAACTATATATGCTTATACTAATTGTAAAGGGAAAACTTATTTAATCAGATTTTAGACTATGTAGTGTTAGATATGAATATTATAATAACAGGAAACTTTATGTGTAATTTAAGAGTCAACCATAAAAAGAAAGGGCATTATATAAAAATGTTAGAAGTTATAAGATGTGATAAGTTAAAACTTTGGGACAAGCATTTATGGACTTACAAAAGGGATATGTATAGAACTAAAATAGATTATTTTATAGTATAAAAAGGTTTAGTTATTGGAGAAGGGGAAGTAGTTAAAACAGGATTTTCTGATCATCTTGCAATATGGCTAGAGATAAAGGAAAACAAAGAATATATAAAAATAGGCAAAGGAATAAAAAGGAATAAACAAGAAAGCATGAAATGAAGAAAGAAAGACATTGGTAATACAGTTATCAAAAATCATATTACTATAAGAACATTTTATAAAAATTGGTCTGAATGGTGGATGATATAAAATATATTTTTTACAGTGTCAATATGATATGAGAAAAGTAGAGAAAGAAAAATATAAATGGACATATAACAAAGCATTGGAAGATATACTATATAATTATAAAAAAGACTTTGACAAAAAAAAAAGAATTATATGAAAGAAATAAAAAAATACAAGAATTGTTATATCAGCACAGATATTTTTACAAGAAAAACAAGAAATATTGAGTTACTTAAGCAGATTAGCAAAGGAAGATGATATTGTAATTAGAAATAAAAAATATATATATAAAAGGAGAAATAGAAAGAACTCAGAAAAACATTATGAACAGTGTAGTACAATACATATCAGAAAAGTTTAAAGAAAAAAAGAAGGTAGTAAAAAAAACATGGAAAGTAAAAAAGTTAACAAGAAAAAAAGAATAAAGATTTGGAAAAGGAGATTTCTTTAAATGAGCTAGATAATGTATTAGGACAAGTAAATATGGAATTGGCTGCAGAACCCGATGGAATAGGGTATGACATATATAAAAATTAAAGAGATTGGCAAAAAATATATTTTTAAAAATTTTGAATGAATGGTTAAATGAAGGTTTTGTGAATAAAGAATCATGTAGTGGAATACTTATAATCATGTGGATGAAGGAAGATAGAAGACATTTAAAATCCCGGAGACCAATAGTATTGAATAATAATAATTATAAGATCTTTATGAAAATAATACAAAAAAAATTTGAAAATAATAATCTTATAAGAATAGAAGTAAAGAATATATTAAAATAATCAATGAAAAGTTTGTTTATATTATATGAGTTATATGGAATGAAAGAATAAATGAAATATTTAATAGTAAATGGATTTTACCAACAATATTAAGTAAAATCAGATGGTGGTTATGGAAAAAGGAGTGAAAGTCTAATAGGGGTGAACAATTACTATGTGTAAACAGATCTGTATATCTATCTACCTATACAGTTGTAAATATTTGTAAATATGTAAATAATTTGTAAATAAGAGTTTTTTTTTTATATAAATAAAAGACCCTTACTCTTTTTACTTCTGATGGATTCTGCAGTAGGCTATAAGGTGACTGCAGAAACTGTTGATACAGATTTGCTATCTTGTCTGGATTTATCTATTGATGATGTACACGTTTTATGCCTTATAGAAGGACTTTGGTCCAATGACAATTCGAATAGCCAGATTAAAGAAGAAGAATCTTCAAAAAAAAAGATTCTGCCTCATGGTGCCAAATTATGGGCCAAAAAGAGAAAAAAGAAGGTATTTTGCTGGAAATTATGACAGATGTTTTTAAAGCTCCTCTCAGTATGGAGCAACTAGTTCAGTAGTTTTCAGAATGGCAACACGTGGAAGGAGAACTATGTGCTTCTGATAATGACATTCTAAACTATGCTGCTATTTCCAAAGGCTCAAGTGATCAGAGACATTTGAATAACAACATAACAGTTTACTAAAGCTACCAGTGGTATGTATAAAATTTAAAAACAGATGTAGCTATTAATAGGCATGATGTATAAAATAACTTAATTTCGCCATTGGGACTTACCACATAAGATGTTAGGGCATTCATTCATGTTGACAAGGATGTCTTTTGCAATTCAACTTTTGAAACTTCTTTTTTTGGCTGAAATCTTTTTATATAATTGTGACTTAAAAATATATATAGTCAATGAACGTATTATGCTTTTTTTGGATGAAATATATTGTATATAAAAAGACATTTTCACCAGTTTTATGCTGCAGATGCTGCTGCTGTTAATATTGAACAGTATTTTTACATTGCTCTAAAGTTCCTGACATTAAGAAGGGATTTAATGATAGACACATCTGGACAGTTGAATGGGAACTTTTGCTTGCCTTCTGTACTAAAGTGGATATGATCCATCACATTCCCAGTGCTGTAACAATTAACAGTAGTAAGACTTATGTACAATACAGGGGTCAAAACCCAAATTTGTATTTTAGTGGATCCAATACTCATCTTATTAATGATTGCAATAAACAAAGGTGTTCACAATGTGGGGAGCTTTGTATTCTTTAAAGAAAAGTTGAGGTTAACGGCCATGTTTGGTTTGACTGCCCACAAATTTTGTTATTAAAACAGATTCTCTTCCAAAGGATATACAGAGTGTTGGTCCTAAATCTTCTGTACAAACCAGTGAAGTGAACACTATCCCAAATGCCGTTGATGTTGAAAATGAGGAGATTGTTCATAACACTTTAGATTCTGATGATAATTTAGGGAAAAGGATTTATCATTAGTGATAGTACAGATGTTGATGTTAATGATATGAATAAAGTTAAATTGAATACTTTTGATAAGACAGTCCAAAAGAATAAATTGAATCAAGAAGCAAAAAAACCCCAATAAGAATGGTAAAGGATGATAATTTTTGCATTATGAATCTTAGCATTATTAGTGAAGAAAAGAAGATACACAGTAATAGACTTTTTAATGCAAGTAATGCAGATTTCATATGTTTATTGGACATTAGAAAACCATTGGCAGTTCAGAGGGAGAAAGTGGATTTTTTTTTTGGCTTTTTGGTAAAATCTTATGTAGTGGTATTAACTTACTTTATAAATCACATTTTTGTTTATGAAATTATATCACAGCTGAGCCAGGATGTTTAATTTTTATGTGATTGCTTTCTCAGACTAATATGTTAATATGCCCATACAAACCTGTCAGATAGGAAGGACCTATTCCAATTATCAAGGCATATTTGTTCCATAATATAACTGTTGTATTAATAGGATATTTAAACTGCCATTTTTGTAAGGTCTTAGGTAAAATTAATAATGATATGCAAGTTATGAAAGAGAGTTTCACTGTGAAATATTGACTTAAAATACTTTTAAGGGCTATACACATATTAGCGGTGCTTTAAAAACTGAAATTAATTTTGTTGGTTATTCTGATATTCTTTTATTGAGTGTCTTAGGTATACTGCAGTTGTTCTTTACTAATCATACTTTTCTAAAATTTACTGTTAATTTTCAAGGGGTAGCTAGCTCTACTTAAAGGTAAGGGAAAACAACTAAATGGCTGTGTGTTAAACAAAAATATTTGAAAAGTGGAAAACACCATTTCTGGAAATAACATATTACAATGTATCTCTTTTATAACTTTGGAGCATCTTGGTGGATAAAATTTAAAATCTAAATATAGATATTTATTTTGTAGCATTGAATACTATGTTGTAAATGAGAAGAATTGTGCTTATTATACTGAAAAAGATACCCCAAAAATATAAGAAACATGTCACCAGGAACACAATGGAATACCACCCATGAAAATAAACTCAAACTTTTAATTGAAGAAAGCAACAACATAAAAATGCAAGAACACTGGATAAGGACTGAATGCTTTCTTCCCTTCATATTCAAAATGAGACGTCATCAGAATCATGGAAATTGCATCATAACGGCAAATAAATACACTACATAATAAACACCCATGAAGAGCATAATTCCTGGTGACACATTTCTTATATATTTTTTTTGTTTGTTTCTTCCTCTTTTTGGCTTACTTGTTTACAGTTTGTTGTTTTTGTCTCCAGCAATGGAAGACCTTCTATTCATCATAATGGTTTTGATAGTCCTGGAAGGAGGGCACCAGTGGATCCTTCACAGGAAGTTGCTTCTGAATAGTATAATGGGTTCTTCAGCTTTGTCTACACTTCACCATGATTTGGCTTTACAACAGGTGGAGTCTGGCCCTCCTTCTAATTTGGTGTAATCTTCATCATCCGGTACTGTACCACATTTAAATAATGGTGTGCATCAAAATGTGGTTCCTGATGGTGTGGCTCACACTGATTTTCAATCTTGGCTCACTATTTCTTTCTCCTTTTTGGTCAGTGTTCAAAGCCTCTCATATAAAAGTAACATGACTTTTCTTCCTTGTCAACACTGATTCTTACGTTTGAGGAACAATTTTTTAAATTGAGACATTTGCAGATTGGCAATCTTTATCTCAATGAATGTCTGCGACTTAAAGTAGTGCATTAAAAAGAATACTGAGACCATTACTGTACTGATGTCAGAAGTGAATGATTTATTTATTAAAATTTCCAGTGATTTATTTTTTTGATCATTATGAGAAAAATATTCAGAATGTTTATTTGAAAAATGATAACGATTGTGAAAAAAATTGGATAGGAAATGGAACAAAATTAAGCAGGATCTCAGACAATATGAGACACGTTAATTATGGAGGGAAAATTATGTTTTAAAAAACATATTGAAGGGGCACAAACAAATCTTATTGAATATACCCCTCATGTTTTGGATTTTTCAAATATGGTAGACACTAATTTGCTTGTGGGCAAAGCTGAATGCTCTTTTTCACCTTGCATATATCTGAACATGTGCATGGAACTCACAGTTTATCCCCTCAGTGTTCTATTCATGGGGGGGGTTCCAGCTAGGGGATCATTCAGTGAGGAGCAAAGGCAACAAAGTGAAAGGCAAGGGGGGTTGTAAGAGATATTAATTCCTATGTCTGTTTCTACTGTTTTTTTCTCAAGATAACATTCATTTTATTTTGAATAATAATTGTATTTTAAACTCCAGTCATTTAAAAATTATAACTGAACATTTTTCTTTTTTGGAAAAAGACTTTACTTTTGTTCCTTCCTTCTTTCTTTCCTTCTACTTCCTTCAAAGAAGTTTGACTTGGTAGATGCTATGGAAATTGAATTCAGCTGTATATTTTTCTAATCAGGAACAGGCTGTGTTATAACAAGAATACCATTTATAAAGAAAAGTACCTTTAATCCCACCCCACCTCCATACACACACACACACACACACACACACACACACACACACACACACACACACACACACACACACACACACACACACACACACTCTCCTTTAGACCTTTGAAGAGTATATTTTTTACATTTTAAAAATAAGGGGTTTGGCAGTAATCTCATGATTAAAGAATGTGAGATACTGCATAAACTTGCAACAGACAAAACTATTCATGTTTCCAAGCTTGATAAAGGTGGAGGTATTGCCATCATGAATTCCTTTGATTACTCTAGTGAGATGCTGTGCCTGTTACAGGACAATGATACCTATTTACAGTTTTCCTTGAATTAGGTGATTATTACTTAGAGACATATTGATTAATTTTTGGAATATTGTTTAATGCAGGGTAGCATCACCCTGGATGTTTATAATTCTTTACACATCCCTAAAGCCATGGTGCCCACTATGTTTGGTTTACTAAAGTCCATAAGTAGATTTCAGATCCCCCACTTAGACTTTTTGCTGTAGCACAGAATTCAAAAACACCCCCTTGCAATCTTCATTGATAGGAAACTAAAACCGATTTTTCAGACTCCCTCACACTTACTTAGAGATTCTGGGACTTTCTTAGTATACTGACCTATGATTTTTGGAGTCCTGCTTTAATTTTTGTTGTTGTGGATGTCGTGGATCTTTTCATTTGTATCTCACAGTAGGAGGGTATGGAATTTTTTTATGAAGCTTTGATTGGGTACAATATTGTATCCAATAATGAGGTGAATTTGATCATGGATTTTTTGAAAATTGTTTTGGACAATAACTATATTTTTTTGAAGGGGAGTATTATAAGCAAATCAAAGCGGTGGCGATCGGAGCGGCCTGTGCACCCATTTTTGCCAACCTGGTGTTAATGACTTGGGAAAGCAGATGTGTTTTCTGATGACTGTTATTTCATTATTGTAGATTATATCTCAGGTGCTTAGATAACACTTTTATTGTTTGGTCAGGTAAAGAATTTCAACTGCAAGAGTTTGTGGATTATCTTCAGAATCTGTCAGCCTTTCTGAAATTTACTTACAAATTTGACTATGAGCAGATTTGGGTACATCCATGTTTAAGACTAATATTGGTTTTGCAACCCAACATTTTAGGAAACCCACTTTTAGTAACAGCTATCTGCATTTAAGAGCCATCACTCCTTCTCTGAAAAAAGAGAAGATTAATTTAAGGGAAGTTCATTAGGATGGTTAGGATGGGGTCTACCTGAGATATTTTGCGAGATGAAATGAAGAAATTGGAGTTGATGTTCATCTGCAGAGGGTATTTCCCAAGCTATTAGTTCAGAGATAGCCTCCAGTTGGATTTTTACATATAAGCCATTGTTGGGCAGTTGTAGATCCTTAGTCTCTTTGAATAATGGTCCCTTTAGAAATTAAGGTAACCACAATTATGAAAAGGCTATGATTGCACAGCATAGCTTAGAGTCAAATAAACTTAAGGAAATAGTGAGCAGTAATAGGAATATTTTCAAAACCAGTCATGAATGTTAAAATGATTGCAGACCAAACCTATTTATGTGACTAAAACTGCTTCCAGTTTGAAACAGCATTCTGAAATGATGAATCCTAGGAATTACACAGTCAATAAAGGGACTAAAATGGGGGGGGGGTTGTAGCCAATGTGCTTATATTTTTGATGTTTTAGTTTTAAAGAACATATGTGGGAGCAAGGTTTTCTTTGATTTGGGTTCTTGTAAAACAAAAATAATTATTTATTTAGCCATTTGTTTTAACTGTCCTGCTTTCTATGTTGGGAAGACAGAGAACCTTCAGAAAACATATTTATTAGCATCTGTATGATATCAGAAAGACAAATTGCAATAATGCTTTGTATAAACATTCCTAGGTTTGTCCACAGTTTATGTGCTTTAAACTGGGGATTTTGGAAAAAGTGGCTTGAAGTCCTAGGTGGGTGCCTGGGGAAACTAGGTTGGAATATAGAGAGTTATTATAACAACTTAGACTGCAGGCTTCATTATGACCTGGCTTGAATAAAATGGTTTCCATCCTTCCTGTATTAAAACTTAGGGCAGCTAAGTTATAGTTTTGGGTTTGAACATATTTAAAGTGTTTTAATTGTTGTCTTCTTATGTTTTTATTTACATATGTTTTTAATATGAATATATTTAAAGAAATTGTTTTTTTAATTGATTAATTATGTTATTTATAGGTGTTTATTATGAAGTGTATTTATTTGCTGTTACGATGCAATTTCTGTGATTCTGATGAAGTCTCATTTTGAATGTGAGGAGAAAAAAAGCGCTCAATCCTAATCCAGTGTTCTTAGTGTTGTTATATTGGTGCTTTTCCTTAATTAAAAGTGCAAGTTTATTCTTATCGGTGATGTTCCATTGTGTTCCTGATGACGTTTCTTATATATATAGATATATATATATATATATATATATATATATATATCAAAACCTCCCTAACATTAGAATAATACGCTCTACCAAAAACTTTAATAGTGACTTATTTCAAAATGATCTCAAAACATGCAACTGGAACCTCATGAAATCATTTCCTCTTAATGAAGCAGTATCATTCTTTAACTCAACCTTCCTTTCAATTTTGGATAAACATGCCCCTGCACACTCTATTAGAATGAAATCTAATATAGCCTCTTGGCTCACAAAGGAAACAAAGAAATTAATTCATAGCAAAAATAAAATTTGGGCCAAATGGAAACACCATAGAACCACCTCTGATTTTCTTCATTTTTGCCAACTTAGAAATCTTACAAAGAAAGCTATAATCTCTGACAAAAAGAACTACTACTGTGAACTTCAGGAAACCCATTTATATAAACCCAAACAATTCTGGTCTTCAATCAACAAACTCCTTTCACCTGGTACAGCTAAAACTCCCTCCCCAATAAACGCAGACCCAGAAACCCCTAGCCATACTGCAAACGCCTTTAACACCTTTTTTATTGAAACCATTCAATCACTTGCTAAACAACTGAACACCAATAACTTTTACCCTCCAAATAATCTTGTTGATTCCCCCCGTAACTTCACTCTTCATCCTATCTCTACCTCTTTCATCTACAAGCTTATTCTTAAACTGAAACCCTGCACCCCCTCTGCTGACAAACTCCCCTCTCTCTTTCTACAAAAGGCTGCTAAGCAGATTGCATACCCTATATCTATACTCATTAATAGGACTATCCAAGAGGGAACCATACCAGATATATGGAAAATCTCTCATATCATCCCACTACACAAAGGTGGTAACTCTATTGACTACACTCACTTTAGACCTATTGCTCTTCTCTCTCCACTAGCTAAGATCATGGAGAAATGCATCCATCAGCAACTCGTACAATATCTCTCTTCACACAACATAATAGCTAACTGCCAACATGGCTTTAGACCCCACCATAGCACCTCCACTGCCCTCCTTTCCTTCGTTGATACTATCAACAACTATCGTAACTCGAATCTTTTCTCCTCTGCTCTATTCATTGACCTCTCTAAAGCTTTTGACATGGTGAACCACTCTTCCCTTATTAACATCCTTAAATCCCTCTCATTTGATAACCTGGCTATTAAATGGTTTACTTCTTATCTAAGCAACAGGCATCAAGCCGTTCTTTGGGACAATCATATCTCTTCACTATTGCCTGTTTCTATTGGAGTCCCACAGGGCTCTATTCTCGGTCCACTTCTCTTCTCCCTTTACATAAACGATCTCAACACTATCATCCCACAAGCTACCTGCATCCAATATGCTGACGACTCCACGATAATTTGCTCAGCATCTACCTCCGCAAAGCTACTCTCTCTAACTCAAACTACCTTCAACACTGTAGAAACTTGGTTTACTACATGGTACCTCCTCCTCAATGCTAAAAAAACAAAACTTCTCCTTTTCACTCCTACCACTCGAGCCTCCCCATTAAACTTCAACATTTTATCCAATGACACTACTGTTATCTCTCCTGATACATCAACTAAACTGCTAGGAATAACCATCGACAACAATCTCACTTTTGATCAACACATCAATAACATCATCAAAACTGTTAATAAAAAAATTGGATCATTATACCGTATCAAACCTTTTCTCACACCTTCTACCAGAGCTACTATTGCCCACTCCCATCTTATATCTACTCTCTTTTACGCCTCACCTATCTTCACTAACCTTAAGAAGGCCAACCTAAATAAACTAGCAACTTGTTACAATAGCATTGCCCGCTTTGCCACCAGTAACCCTTTCAGAACACATCACTGTCATAACCTAAAACACCTAGGCTGGCTTGAGCTACAAAACTGTCTTTTGATCTCCCAACTTACCATTGCTCACAAGATACTGTACCAACCTTATAATACCCCTATACTTTCTCAACTTTTAATCCCTTATAATAATCTTACCTCCCTTCGATCTTCTTCTAAACTCATGACCAAATCTGTAAAGTACCATAACTTAGCTGGTAACTCTCTGTTCACTAATACTGTAGGAAGGATATGGAATCAGCTACCCACTGATATCACTCTAATCCCCTCCTTACCTCTCTTCAAACAAAAAATCAAACTGTACTTCCAAAATCACTGGCTCTGCTCCTGTAGGACTCCTGACTGACCTTCTTCTTTCCCCCTACACTACTAGAATCTTTACACTATACTTATTTACTATACTTATTCCTTCTTCTTATTGCCCTGTTGCTTTCCTCTTATGCTCCTACCCTCTCCTCCTTTTCCTCTCCCCTGTCCTCTTTTCCATCTTCTTACCCTTTTCCTCACTAGACTATTGCTTCTTTCTCTCTTCCTCCTTTGTATTTCTTCTGTAATTCCCTTCTTATCTCCCGTTCTACTTTTTCTCTCCAACAGATTATCAAAAATATGTTGCTAATCTTGACGTTTTGTAATGCTTCTACTGAACAACTATATTTTGTGTGTGTTCCTTAGGTATTTTGTTTTTCGTGTTACTAAATGTATATTCTTTTTGTACTGAATTTATTTTATAATTTGTCTCCTTGTAATTTGGGTATCTGTGGAGCTTTTCTCCCCGGGCCTCTACTGAAAATGGACATACATCCAGCTAGACTAGCCCGGTTAACAAATGTAAAATAAAATAAAATAAAAAATATATATATATTTTTTTTTTGTTTGTTTGTTTCTGCGGTGCCGTATACACCTCTCTTTATTATACTGAGAAAGATACTTGTGAAGGCATTCTTTTTACACATACTTCCTGAGAGACATCTAAGCAATTATTATATTAACTTACATCTAAAAAGATTAATCTGTTACTTTTTTTTCAAAAATATGGAATTCAAGATAGTAAACAGGAAAAGTATCCATTTTGTGCTGAACTGGTTAAAGCAGAAATTTTTAAAATGAATATATTTTGGAATAATTGGGGTATTTTACATAATGCGCAACCTGATAGTTTACTTGTTATTGAGCAATATATAGAACAAATGTATCAGTTCTTTAACTATGCTACCAGTAGATTGGAAAGTTACTCCTTTATCTAATGCAGAAAATTGGTTTTATTTAGTATCGACAGTGGTGCAACGAGTAGGCTGTGGGTTTTTTTCCCACACCAGGTAGTGCTATTGCTGACACTGCAGTGCAGCATCAGGAGGTGCTGTACTCCTGCATGGGCCATCCTTTGAATGAGTTGTTAAACTGAGGCCCCATCTGCTTAAGTTGGTGGCAGCTCAGGTAGATGTAAAAGATCCTATGGCCCCTAACAAGAATAGAAGGGGAACTTCCCAGATGTCCCAGCCAACTTTCTTTTAATAGTATACATACTACCTTGGTTCTCCACTAAAAATAGGCTACTAGCCTAGGGGGACTAACCCAGTCAACAAAGAACATATATAAAAAAAGATAAAACTATTAGTATAAAGAAACTAAATTCAGTTTTGCATTTGTTTCCTAAGAAGAGATTACTTAGTCCAAATGGCCTTGCTTATACTTTTTATACCAAAATGGATACATCTGAAACAGATATATTTGTCAATATTTTAAATGATCGACTTCTAACAGAATACTTAGGGTCTTCTGCCTGCCATAGTATTATATGTTTTTGCTATAAAATGGAGATATATTTGATATTTCCAGATGGAGACCTATTACTGTAAATGATACAGACCATAAATTGTTTTTTTAAATATTGATACATAGATTAAGTAAGGTTTTAATACCTAAGTTATATCATGGTCTGTATGGTGTTAAAGGAAGAAATATAAAATATATCCTATTAATTGTGAGAGATGGTATTTCCTATATTAATTCTACACCTACAGATGCTGTATTATTATCATGTGCTATTAGAAAAGTATTTAATACAGTTTCTCACTCTGTTGTTTTAATTTCTCCAAGTCTCTTGGTTTTCTAATACCAAGATGGGAATGAATCCCATTCAGAAGTCAAAGTATAATTAAAGGTTGTCATTTAGTCTTTGATGTTAGCCAAAAGTACTTTTTTCAGAACCCAAAATGTACCCATAATGTACTCCTTCTGCAATTCATGCAGAATTATATCAGTAGCATATCTAAATATGACTATAAACTCTTTTTTATGAAACCCATTGCTCTTATTACTGTTGTGATTGTCTGGGAATCTTCTCTCACATAGCACTCATTTCTACCTGGAAATCCTGGTATTTTATGAATTTGTGTCTCTCTGTACATAAGCCACAGTAATTACTGGGTGTAGCAATTTCAACAATCAATGCCACTTTTGTCTTCTTTTCATGGACTACTATATCTAATTTCTTGGATCTATTTTTTGAACTATTGATAATGGGTAATCCAATGGGATATAAACATCATCATTCTCTATAATGCTTTGTGGATTATCTTTCCAATTCTTCTCAGCTATTTCAATATTATGACATTTGCAGAATCACAAATGCAACACTTCTGCCACATTATTGTATTTTTCAGTATACAGGCTCTATCCCATTAGTGTATCACACCCGGCTACAAGATGTGCAATTGTCTCCAGTTCTGTTTTACAGAACCTGCATCTGCTTGTGTCTCCCACATGTTCAATGGACTTTGTAAACAACATGTACAGTATGTAGCGCTATCTTTGGCTGTCAATATTAAGCTTTCATTTTTTGGTTTAAATTCACCTCTCCTTAACCATTCCTGCATCAGATCCTGATCAACATAAGGTTGTTCCAGGATTTATCTGTACTTGTAACTATATTTATGCCTTTTCCATATTTTTTGCCCTCTCATTTAATCATTTTCCTTTTAGTCTTTCTTTTGTTTTCTGGCGAATTCAGTTGCTGCCTGATTTTTGTCTACTTTCAGTTTGATTTCCATTCCTGCTTGACATCAATACACTTATGCTAAACAAAGCAGGTAAGTCATCTTTAATTTGTTCTTCATATTTTAAAACTTTCCCTGTGTCTGGCTCTGGTGAGATCAGCAGATATGTACACAGTACTACTATTGCAGATATATACACATAATACATTTTGAGGAGGCCCATACTGCCTACAGAATAAAGAATATATAACCTTGGTATACACTGATTTTCAAATATCATTTGATAGGTGTGAAGTGGCACTACAGCGGTTAGCGTTGCCACCTCAAAGCAAAAGGTTCTCTGGTTCAATCCTCAGGTGGGATGCCTTCTGTGCGGAGTCTCCATGTCCTCCCCGTGGTCATGTGGGTTTCCTCCAGGTGCTCTAGTTTCCTCCCACTTCCCAAGGACATGCTGTAGGTGGATTAGCTTCCTCAAATTGGCTCTAGGCATGAGTGTGTGTGTGTGTGCGTGTGTGTGCCTTCCGTGGAAGGTTGGGCGCCAGGCTGGCAACTCTACACCATAAAACTCCACTGCCAATCATGAGTATAAAGGTGACCTCTAATGGGAAAAGCCAAAAGAAGAAAAAGGTGTGAAGCATTTTTCTTGTTTTCCTGACCAACTAATCCAGTACCTTTAGGGCCAGTCAATAATCCCACAACTGCAAGTTAGAACAAGAAGAGCAAATTGGTTTATAGCTTGGACATTTTTCCTAGATATTAGGGCTGTTTTCTTTATTAATTTTAATCTTCTAAAATATTCCTTACTGAGTTTTGCTTGTATTGGTTCATGTTCTATTGTCAGTCCTTCATCATTTTCCAAGTATTTGTACATTCCTTCCAGATCAAGTGGCTTTATATCACATTCTTGTCTCAGACTGGTGTTTTCTTTGTGCTGCAGTTTTCCTGCTTTAAATTTTGCTTTTGCACATTTATCAAAAGCAACTAACATTCTTATATAATCTGAGAAAGTTTTGACTAATTTCAGTTGTGGTTTCAGCTCCTCATCAGATAAACTGTAAAGTTTTAAATCATCTGCAAAAGGAAAATGAGAAGTCTTTGCACCTTGTTTTCTGGGAGCCAAATTATAACCATGACCTAATCTGTTAAGTAGAAAGCTTAATGGGTTAAGAGCAAGAAAAAAAGAACAGCCATGACAAAGAGTCACCCTGGAATATCCCCCTCTGAATATTTATCCCTGGAATAATCATTTGACCTTTATCATGGCTTAGCTGCAAAGTGGATTGTCACCGTTTCATGGTCACTGTAATGTAACTGATTAATGTAGGGTGTATCTTATACATCTGTAAGCATTCCTTTATCCATGAATGTGGAATACTGTTGAAGGCTTTTTGTAATGTATCCTTACCATACTTAGATTCCTCCCCTTTTTACAATTGTCCATTATGACTTTTTTAACGACAAATGATTCTTTGTGCCATATTACTTTCATTTGTTGTCATTTTTTTCTATTGCTATGATTGAGTTTCCTTCTAAATGACTATAAACTCTGTCAGCATCAATTCCAGTATGTAGTTTATACATCGTTGGAAGGCAAGTTATTGGTCTATAGTTTTTAGGATAGTTTTCTGGTTCAAGTCATAAGCAGGAGTATCATTTTTACTGTTGTTAACCAAGTTAATGTCTGTTTGGGATGCACATATAAATAATTCTTACTCAGGGCTAAATCTTCTTGTAAAGATGTTAATACTTTTAGACAGAAGTTTGGTACTGCATCTGAGCTTGGGGTTTTCCAGTTAGGAGCTGTTCTTAAATCTTGTTTCAGTTCCTCTGGCTATTACTTCATCCCATTACATATCCTGTACATTTGAACTTCTTACTGTTTCTTTAACTTCTTCTATCCATTCAGCATCTTTGTTATATTCCACAGGCTATTCATAGATATTTCTCCAAAATGTGTCTATTTCTTCTTTTTTGGTGGTGTTTCTATTTCTTTTGCTTTGTTTCCTGGTTCTCTATAAACCTTTTTTAGGTCATCAATGAATTGCTTATTTTGTACTTGTCCTTTATATTTGTCTGCATATTTTTTTATTTTTTTCTGCCTGAGCTGATATCTTTAGTTTATTATTTGCAATAATGTATGACAGATCATCTTCTGTTCTATTGCTAAACATTTCTTTTTTCACATCTATGTTTCTAAGTATTTTTGTTAATCTATTCTGTCTTCTATACTCGTCTAACAGTGACACTTCTAGTCTAAATTACTTTATAGTTTTCTTAATTTGACACTTCCATGATGGCATTTGATTTCTTCCCTTACTTTTTCTTATTGCACTGTGTTTTTGTAGTAAGACTTTATCCGTTATTAATTTTGCTGCACAGTGATACATCCTATTTACTTCTGTTATATCACATGAATTTCTGTTATTACTCTTGATTACTGTGTTCATTTGTTTTATCAGACTTCTAACATTTTGAGTCTTATTGCTTTTCTGTCATCTATTTCTTTCATCAGTCTTAATGCCTCCATCTTTATTAAATCAAGCAACTCTTCCCTTAGATCATTTACTTCTAAAATGAGGCCACATTATTTGTTCTTCATTTCCTGTGAACATTCTACAGAAAGTTCCATAACATCTTCCTGTGCCATATTCTCTTCAGCTGCATCCTGCATTATCCATTGCTCTTTCATATGGGAACTCACTGGCCTATTACTCTACAACATTGACTGAGTCAGAGTTGCCACTGTTTTCTGCTCTTTCCCTTTGTGTGAAACTCCAACTAAACGTCTGTACTGGTTTCATACTGAAGGCTCCACAGTATCTTCATGTGGCAACTGGTCAGATGCTTCCTGTTCTTCCTGTTTCTCCTTAATTTGGGAACTTATTGTTCCATCATGCCGTGATGTTACCAGTGTTGGACTTTCTACAATAAATCCTTCACTTCTCAGGTAATGCATAACTTCAGTTTATATTTCTTTAATTTCTCTAATACTAATCCTCTTTCTGCAGTGTGGGACATATTATATAGATATAATAATAGTCAAAATGATTTAATAGTATACAACATATTTATCAACATACAAGGATTAAACTATTTGTTGGATGATTTCAAATAAACATTTGAATACAAAGAAGAATAAAACAAGGCTGTCCTCTGAACAGTATATTATTTGATTCAGCAATGGTGGCTATTTTAACTACTAATATGAGATATTTTTATAATGTACAGTTTGAGATGCCTAATTCTATTTTAATTCCTGTTTTTTATCATATGCAGGTGATGTGATTGTTATATTAAATTCCTCTTCTTGGATATCTGCTATCTGTAAGTTGTTGACTTACTTTTATAATGCTGTTGGCCTGATTTTTAACTTGGATAAATGCCATGGATATGGTAAAGCATGTTAAAATGGGTTCCCAAGTGAAATGTCGACACTTGAAATGCAGGGTGCTGAAAAGCCTCAAATTAAATTGAAAACATAGAAGTAGAGTGGATCTCAAAAATCACACTTCTCCTTAAAACTTCTTTTTGCAGGGAGGCCAAGATCTCCATACCCTTTATAAATACCAAATCCAAGGTCACCATACCTCAAAAAAAAGGGAATGTTCTGGGAAATAGCAACTCAAACTTCATATACATAAGCCTAATATTTTAGCTATTTAGTCTTCATGTTTCGGGTGGCCACGCAGGTGCAGCAGTTGGCATTGCCACCTCACAGCAAAATGTTCTCTGGTTCGATCCTCGGCTGGGGTGCCTTCTGTGTGGAGACTGCATGCCCTCCCTGTGGTCATGTGGGTTTCCTCTGGGTGCTCCGGTTTCCTCCCACATCCCAAATACATGCTGTAGGTGGACTGGACACTCTAAATTGGCCCTAGGTGTGAGTGTTTGTGTGTGTGTGCCTCCTGTGGAAGGTTGGGCACCAGGCTGCTAATTCAACACTGTAAAACTCCACTGCCAATCATGAGCGGACAGGTGATCTGCTGTGGCAACCCCTATCTAGGAAAAGCTGAAAGAAGAAGAAGAAGTCTCCATGTTTCATTTTAAATGGCTACTGTTAAAATGTCATTATATGTAATTATTCCTGTTAATAATAAGAATATTACCATTTTAGGTATCACCACTGGTGGGAATTTGAAGTTTCATACTGGATGGAATGCTATTCTTGATTCAGTACATTCACTTTTGTATAAATGTATAGTACATAAATTCTTATCATAAAAATAGTCTCTATTTTGCAGTCCATGGTGTTAACTAAGATAGGCTACTATGGTAATATTTTTCCACTACCTTAAGTACATGAGAAATGATTACTGGAAATCTTTTTTTCATTGTATTTGGGGTGATACACTAATCCCAGTAAGAAGAAGAAATGTATTATTTTGTAAGGTGGAGGAAAGTTGGTTATGTGTATAAATCCTATAGCATGTCGGAATTCTCTTCATTTGTATTAAGTTTTATCAAATATTCATTTTCTTGGTAATTTATTGTGGAATAAATATTTCGATTTCTTGGAAAAGTTTATTATAGGGTAATAATATAACAGATACATTCCCTGTTAGATGGCTGTAGCATTATTCTATTATGGATACATTTTATTTTGTAAGACCATGGTGAGATAACATTAGTCATTACAGAATTAAGAAACTGTATGAATAATTTTGTGCAAATTTAGAAATTCAAGATTATGTCTGAAATTTAATGTTAGGAAAATTACCTGTTAAAGGTCTTGTGCAATATAAAATGTCATCCCAAAGTTTATCTGATGTTTACCAAGTTGAGGAAACATTGGAACATGCAATATTGTCTTGCCAAAGGGTAACTAATTTTTGAGATAAACTTTATATGTATTGTTTGGGAGAAGTCAATATTTCAGTGTTACTTTATAGTCATTATAACATCGTTTATGCTTCAGAAAGAGACAGATATGATAAACATACATTCAGTGCTTTACGTTTGTTTTTTTTTTTGTTTGGCTTGCGTGTTGTGACACTTTGCTATGTAATAACTTGTAGAGCTGTGATACTATTATGCAAAATCTAAAATGTTTGCTATGGCAAAACATAATGGGGTAATGATAATTGAATAGTATATTATGATTTCCTAACATTTTAAGTTACTTCTGCATTGTTTCCTTTTTGCGTCTGTTCTTTGATGGAAGTATGTGCATGAGTTTGTATATATGTGTGCATATCTATATCTATCTCTCTCTCTCTCTCTCTCTCTACATATTTTCATTAACAGGATAATTTATAGCTAGTTGTAGGAGAAAGGCCTCTTTGCAAACTGGTACTGTACTACAATATCATTTTTCTACCTGCCACAGGTTTCAATACCCCTTATTCACTTTATTCTAGTTTTAGCCTACTTAACATTCAGCCTGTGTACTTTCTGACATCTCTAGCTTATAAAATCGGTATGGTATGACTTCCATCTAAAAGAGATTTTATTCTCTCTAGTCACAAGGTGCCTTTTCTATCTTCATATGCTAGGTAAGGCAATGTGCAGAAACAGTGATGCATTTCAGAAACTTTAGATAAAAATGTACTGTATAAAGCGCTTACAGTAGTCAATGTAGTCCCTTGTGGTTTAGAGAAAAAAATTGTTATTGATGTCTGAATAGCTGTTTGCTGTGTCAAATGAAATACAATGTCCTTCAGTTCATAGAAAGTGGAAAACAATTCACATCCCTTTTGTTCCATGAATTTGTGCAATATATCCAGAGATTGAATAATGTCATGGATGTGTACTGGAGCAGTAGAATCATTGTCCTCATCATCACTGTTATTGTCCTCTTTTTGACTGCTAGCAATGCAATGTTCTGGAACAAATTCACAATCAACAGCCATTCCTTCTGTTTCAAGTTCTTCATCAATTGCAACGTGCCGCTCGAAATCATGCACTGTCATACGCAAAGGGGCACAAAACTTCTCATGCTGATCTCTTTCACTATTGTCTGTGATATCATCTGAGAGCAGCAGAACAATACTAGCCTTCTTGTAGCAGTTCACTGTCACAGATTCTGAAATGTTATTGCATGCTTCTCTTTGCATGTGTAGTGAATCTAGCACAAATAGCTTCTTGGCAAGCTCAGCTGCTGTTTTCTGTGATTCAGATGTGCTGTCTGATATCTACAACATGCCACAGGACCACTGAGTGGGACTACTTTTTGAAGCAAGAGATAATGCCCTTTTTCATTGGTTGAACAAGGGATTTTGTGTTCGGTGGCAGAAACTGAAGCTTTACATTTATAAGGCTTACATCATTGCTACATGCAGCATAGTTGTTGCACAGCAATAAGATTTACCTTCTTCTATTTCTCATTGAGATGTCAGTTTTCATTCCTTCCAAATTTCACCAGTCATCCAAGAATTCTTGTTTGCTTTGTAAGTGACTGGTAACTTCTTTATGTTCTTGAAACCCCTGGGATTTTTGCTTTTCCCACTCACAAGAGGATCAAACTTCTCCCTGACATCCATATTGCAAGCTAATAGTAAGATCATTCAGTCTTTCACAGCCTTTGACCCAGCGGCCTTGGCACTTTTAAATGTCAATGTTCCATCTGGTATAGCTCTCCACTATAACCCCATTTCATCAGCCTTGAAACTGTCGCATGGATTGTAATCTTTCATGATGTCTGAAAAAACTTCCATCCCCCATTGCTCAGCTAAATCCTCATCTACTATGCTTTTGGCAAGTTGGTTGGCCTTTTCCATTAACAATAGAGCACTAATGGGAATTTTTCAACTTCTGGATTGTGGAAACCAGTGCAAAAGGGCATACTCGACATCTACAGCTTTACCAAACATCTTGCATTTGAGATTAGGTTTGGCATTTGTTTGCCACTATTTAATAATTTCTTCTCTGTTTTTCAGAATTCTTGAAATTATGCTTTGGTGCACAACTAATGATGATGCAATAGAAGTCTGACTTTCTTGATTATCAAGTCTTTCAATAATGTCACCTGCTCAGTTAAAGTCATAGTCTTTTTAAGAGCATTCTTCGACAGTCTTTAAGATGCCTTAGATAACCATAGACTTCCTGCTCATGTAATGACTACAGTATGTACATGTACATACACCCTGTGGTCACAGTGCGCAGTTGCACGGGCTATGCAGTTATGTGAAGTAAAGTAACATGGCAGTGATCTGCATGGGATCTGAGATGGGTATGCATTTAAATGATGTATACAATTAACCGTTATGCGTTAATGTGGAATAAACTCCAATACATTTCTATTGACTAAAAACAGGACTGAATGGAGTATGTGCATTTAAGCAAAATACACTTTTATCCGATATGTATTTAAGTAGACCCAACTGTAAATATACATGTGTGTGTGTGTGTATATGTATATATATATATATATATATATATATATATATATATATATATATATATATATATATATATATTGTGTAAGGATAACTATATGATATATATATATATATATATATATATATATATATATATATATATATATATAGTCCCTCTGCTGCTTTCAATAGGTGGTGGGAGATCTTTTACATCTATCTGAGCTACCATCACCTCAAGCAGATGGGTTTTCACTTTAACAACTCAACTGAAGGACAACATGTTCAGGAATGTTGCTTCTACACAAAGCTGGATTGCAGTTCTAGCAATCCAGTTACTCAGAGTGAGAATAGAACCCACAACCTTCTGGTCTTCTAGCACTAAAGGTGAGTGTTCTACCTGTTGCACCACTGACTCTGACAGTGGTGCCCCACAAGGGTGGGGGAATATGATTGCCCAGAGAGGAGACACAACACAAAATGAGAACTGAGAGTAATGAAGAACCACAGAGGGAGTATGTAACTCTAAAACAGGAGATTACTAAGAAAAGTCCCTTAGAACGTCAACCTCAAAGCAAGAAGTAAGTGAATAATAGGGAAGAACTGGGGTTTCAGGAAAGGAGGCATCTAAGCAAAGCTCCTCAACATATTAGAGTGACTTTCCTTTTTCCTTGGGAAGAGTGGGACTTAGAAGTCTCTGTACTTGCCGTGTCTGGGGATGAAATGAGACAATCTGCTTCTCAAAGCCTAGAGTAAAAAGAGGAGGCCCACAGTTTGTGTGATCTTCAGCTAGGCCAATTAAGCTATGAAACAGCCCAATGGAAAGATGAGTCATTAAGATGTGTGACAGAACATATATACAGGACAGGGAAGGAAATGTTCAAGAGTGACACCCAGCACCAACTTACTCCTTCTTTGAACTAAAGCACAATCTTGTGTAGAGGGTAGTGAATGAGGAATGAGAGACAGCATTCAAATACTAAAGGTACCCAATTATTTTAGACAGATAGTTATGAAAATGGCTTACAGGTATGTCTCGAAGGGGACCACTTAGAAATGTATAAAACTAAGAGTCCTTGATAGATTATATTGGCAATGTGTTGCAAATGGGATTAAATACTTCTGTGCTATGTGTCCTGAGTGTCAATGTATGACCCCATCGTAGGTTTTCATAATGCTTTGATTTCTATGCCCTTAATTAAAATTTCCTTCAAGATGATTGTAATGAACATTATGGGATCCTTCTTCTATTCCTGCAGAAGAAACAAGAATATGCTGTTAGTGCTAATCTATGCCACCTGGTTCCCAATAGCTATTCTTCCTCAGTCAGCTAATTCTAGAGCCACACAAGGGAACTGTTGCTATTGTTTCTTGGGTTGATATACATAAAAGAAATTATGATTGACAACTGCCCCGGGTGACAGGCTTTGGAAATGCGATTGGTAAATCCTTTGTTTTTTTTTTTTTAGGGTCCTCACATAAATGTGAGGATGGGGCAGTAGAGTGTGAAAGTGTTAGAACCTGGCACTCCTCCTTGAGAGAGAAGAGAGGAGCTAGGGAGGAGTGCCAGATTGGAGAAGAAACTTTTTCTTTTTTTCTTTTTAGCTGCTCAACCTAGTGTTGAGGGGTGCTGTATTGGGGAGTAGCACCAAACAACAAATGAGCCAGCTATGGCTATGGGTTTAACTGAACCTTAAAATCAATGTTGACAAAAGGTAATTAAGAAAGGTGGGTAAGACTGGGACCACTTGTTGCCTTATCTAATGTTTTCAGTCTGGAAGTGCTCCAAGATTTTATGGGGTTTATTCATTTAAAGCCATTGTATGATAGGAGACCCCCCAATAGATTCTAAACATAGTGAAGGAGAAGCAAATACATCTTTTAAAATGTTATTTGGAATTATACCGATCTTCAAGAAAGATTACAATTGGTGATGCCCAGTATGATACCACATGAAAAGGCTGAAGCGAACCAATAGGAAATATACAGAAGGTATTCCTGAGAAAGAAAGCTCCATATGTGAAGTTGAGTCTTAACTCTGGTTGACACATCTAGAAATAAATTTCTTGATAAAAGGCAAGGACAATATTAGATCACACTGAATGGATAAATCAGGAGGGATGTTGCGCATATCTCACATGTAAATGTTCTAACTCCCTGGAGGGGATGGAAGTAGGATTAGTGTAAATAGTATCTGAAAGTCACATTTGTGAAAAATGTGTACTTTCAATTCCTCCGTTAGTTGTAATAGATTAAACTCCAAGCCTTAAAGGCAGAAAGTTTTAAAAAATTCCTCCTGTGAAATAAGGATATGAGTTCCTACTAAGAAGTAAAGATAGATTTTCAGAACTTTCAGGAAGAAAAACTTTTATTAAACAACATACAGGAATATTCACAAAGCAGAAGGCAAACCTGTGGCCTTATCGGGTATCAGAAGTTCAAAAAGAAGCAGTTAGGGAATAAAAAAAGATGCTGAAGTTAGGGGTTACTGAGGAGTCCATTAGCAACTTGAATAGCTTCATTGTTTTAGCTTCAAAATAAGAAAGCATGGTCCAGTTTTGTAGTGACTTCAAAAACCTTAATAATATCTCCAAAACTGACACCTATCATATGCCTAGGTTAGAGTAGCTGATGGAGGCATTCAAGAAGATGAGCTTTTTGGCTAGTATGGATGTAGCAAAGAGATATTGACAAATTCCCCTGTCCAATGAGACTAAAGAAAAGATCATATTTTCCATGACTGATAGGTTGTTCCAGTACATGGTCTTACCGTAGTCTTAATGGGGTTTCAGTCATGTTGCAGAAGCTGACAGCCAAGATGCTAATGCTTTGTCATTCCTGCATTATAGTCTAACTGCATGATACTGTCATCCGGTCAGAATATTAGGATTCCCATCTCCATCGGTTGAAAGCAATGCTGAATTCACTGAAGTAGGCTGTATTCAATGCTAAATCTTCAAAATGCAGCATAAGCATGGCTGATTGGAGGAAAGTCTATAAAACATCAGAAAGAAATGACAAAAGCTGTTAAGGACTGATCATTCCTTCAGATGTAAGGGTTTTTTCAGGGTTTCTGAGTACTACCTGAAATGTATTCCACATTTAACTTTCACTGTGTTTTCCCTTATCAACTTTACTAACAGGAAGTTACAGAAGCAAGGCAAGTGGACCCCAGGGACTTAACCAGTCCTGGTTTCCTTGACATCTCATGGCCCTTTATTTTGTATTGATATATATATATATATATATATATATATATATATATATATATATATATATATATACATACTTTGGAGATTGGCTTGGAGACCATGTTGGCACAGGCATAACCCCATTGTTTACCACCACAATGTGGATGACCTGTCTGGGGCTCACAGACCTTCCTCCAGGCTCAAAGATGGTGAGTTTAGACTTGGGTGAGGGGTGGATCTTCTGTAAGATAATGATTCCACTAGGAAATGGTCCAAAAAGTAAGACAAACAGGGCAGACATGGGATAATTTTATGATTTGTCACCAATCGGGGGCAGTAGAGGAAACCATAGACTAGACAAGAGCAATAGGAATGTTTTGGACTGCAAAATATAGCAGAGTGGAGATAACGGGGAATGGCTCATTTTAAGCTAGCATGCCTGAGTGAAAAAAATTAGTATTGACTCTCACCAGTTTAAAGCCTGGTTAGTTTCAAGATGTCAGACATCACTGTGTATTTGTAATTGTTCATGGTAAACTAGGCTAACTAATGGACCTCCTGGACTGTTTGCCTAGTAACTAACCATGAAACTATGTGAATCTTACATGTCTGGCTTATCCAATGCTTAGATACCTTTATTGCATGGTGTGGATGATATGGCATAGCTTAAACATTCCCTTATAGCTTACCGATTATTGATTCATTTATATAAGTAATTTAATGCTGCCATAGTATTCCACATGCATCAGTATGTTTTGTTTCATTGTGCTATGAATATTAATATATTATGATGCCCATCATAACTATTTAGTATCTTAACAAAGTGCATTTTTTCTCTTTGTCATAAGTCACTGTCATCTACAATGTGCAGTTGTTTTGGAATCCTAACAATAGTTAACTTTTTTCTTTTAGCAGGCATGCTAGCTTAAAACAAAGCATTCTTTTGCTCAACGTTTTCTGGAATTCATAAATTCCAATGCCTTGGATCAACTTATCCACACCCCCACCGGGGGCAGCAATATCCTAGACCTGGTCATGGTGACCGGTGTCCCACACCAGAGGTCAATTCCTTGTTGGTCACATCTGACCACAAGCTAATCACCCTAGACATCCACATCCTGCCCCCACCCCCAATTAGGGAAACCATCGTAAACAATTACTTCAAAGCCAACTTCACGCTTCTTAAGATATAAGTGGCAAACTTCACGATACCCATGCAGACAGACAATACAGGTATGACTATTGAATCCTACACAAATGCACTTTAAAAGCACTTACACGAGTGCATGGATTGTGCTATCTCTAACAGCACCAAGATGCTATCCTTCAAAAAAGGAATCCAATCTAGTGGTCCCCTGCCATAAAAAAACTCTACAACAGAAGAAAAAAACTGTTGCAAAAAAAAGTAAAATTCCATGATTGGAGGACCTCCCTGGTCAGCCTTAGTAAGAAGCTGAGATCCCTCATAAAATCCTCCAAAGCTAGTTACAAAAACAAAATCATCCCCACTGATTCTAAAGACAACCACAAAGCATTCTATAGCTATGTCAAGAATCTCAATGGCAACACTCAGATCTGCTCTGAGTTGCAGCACAATGGAACTAAATATACAGAACCAACTGATATTGCCAACATTCTGGCAGATAGGTTTAGCGCTAACTTTACCCCCCTCACCCCCTAAAGAGCCCATCTCTATACAAGAAGAATGTAAAGTTCCTGTAATCAAGGCTGCACAGGTAAAAACCATACTCTCCAAAGCCAAGAACACAGCATCCATGGGACCTGACAACATCCCAGGCTGCATTCTACATGAATTACAGAATGAACTGGCACCCCATCTAAGTAGCATGTTCAATCATAGCCTCACTTCAGGCTTTGTGCCCACTGAATGGCACACAGCAATGGTTATCCCACTCCATAAAGGGGGAGCCACCATGGACCACAGGAACTACCACCCCATTAGTCTGACGAGCCTGGTCTGCAAAGCTATGGAATGTATCATCATGGAACTTATAAACAAGACACTGGTAATCCCCAAACTCTGGAAACCACCCAGTTTGGGTTTGTAAAAGGCAGATCATGTCTCCTAAACCTGATAGACTTTTTTGAAGCAGTCACCAAAGCTGTAGACGAGGGTAAGGTGGTTCACACAGCCTATCTAGATCTCGCCAAGGCTTTTGACACCATCCCCCACTCTGGAATTATAGATAAACTCACTAAACTAGGTATAAATCCCTATGTCACAAAATGGGTTGCCAACTGGCTCACTGACAGAACCCACACTGTGAAAGTAGCAGACTCCAAATCCGACTTCAGACCAGTGACAAGTGGAGTACCACAGGGTTCACTCCTGGGTCCTCTCCTGTTTGGTATCTACTTCTCTGAAGTACAGGCTAACACAGAAGGTCTTTGGCTAATGAAGTTCACAGATGACTGCAAACTAGGAGCCATAATCGAAACTCCTAACAATGTGGACATCCTACAAAAGGGCATCACTGAATCAGATGCCTGTTGTCAAAGCCATGGCCTCAAGCTCAATGCCAAAAAGTGCATTGTCATCCTCTTTGGTAAAAACTCTGTACCAATGAACTCCCCCATAGGCAGTAGTCTACTTAACACACAAAGTATGATAACAGATATTTGGACACAGGTGGACAGTAGTCTCTCCTTTGATAATCACATCGCCACAGTAGTCAGGAAATCTTTCTACATGGCACACCTCATCACAAAAGGTTTCTCATACAGGAAAAAAGAGGTCATTGTTCCCCTCTACTCATCACTCAGACCCATTATAGAGTACAATGCCCATTTTGGTATGTACCTCAAAAGACATCTACAACAACTGGAAAGGCCAAAGAAATACCTCACAAAGAGGATTACCGGCCTCAAACAGATGCCCTATGCAGACCGTCTCAAAAAACTCCAGCTTTACTCTGTTGCATATCGCCTACTCAGAGGCGATCTCTGCCTAACATACAAAGCTATGCCAAACCCAGAGCTGTTGGACATGCTCCACTTAAAGAAATCCCAATCCTTCCAAGCTACATGCTCTACGGACCTAAATCTTGTCACCACACTAAAAAGAACATGCCGGAGGGATAGATTTCTGTCCCATAGACTTCTTATACTCTGGAACAAACTACCTAGCTAGATCAAACAAAGCTCCTCATTAGCACTCTTCTAGAAAAATCTTGATAATTGGATGGGAAATAAGAAATTCACCCCGGGGACCACATCTGTGGCTCTGCTCGACAGGGGCACAGGAAAATAATTTTCTTGGGTGGTGAAAGCCAGGGTACCTTTTTGGCTAGGCTTATATAGGCCCTAGGGCCAATAGCCTAGTACCTACCTGTGAACCTATGAACCTAGGAACCCATATTATATATGTGGGTATAATTTTTTACCAGTCTGAAAGTGAGTCACTGAAAAAAAATAGAAATGATTTATGCTTAATAAAATTATTGTATTGTAACAGTTAAGAAAGTGATTGAAAACTGAATCATTTATTTTAACTTATACTTGAGTGTTTGTATGTGATGAATGCTGGCACACTGGCTGGGTTTCAGAAAAATCACTTATTGGGGAACATAAGAGCAAAATACTGCAGTTGAAGTAGTGCTTTGCAGCCAGATAGTGAATACATATGAAGTAGGACAGACTTTGTGTGAAGGGGTCAGAATAAGTAGTCAAGTCACTGGTGAGAAAACAACAAATTGCTCAATAACATGACTGATGCAATAAGCAGGCCACATTACCAGAGGGGTCCAGTAGCATGTATGTAGCTACCCATCAAAGTCCCTACTAGATTAGATGATAGATAGATAGATAGATAGATAGATAGATAGATAGATAGATAGATAGATAGATAGATAGATAGATAGACAGATAGATAGACAGATAGATAGATAGATATGGGAGCCAGTAATTAAGTTGACTACCATTAAAGTTAACACCTGTTTAGTCCGCCCAACTGAGTAAACAGATGTTTGACAGGTGTGTGAGATTGCTATAGTAGTTGGGTTGGGCAATATGTCCTTTCACCTGGTATTGTGTGATCTCTGTGTTAGAATATAAAATTAGCAGCAAAGGTGGAAGAACTGGGGGGTCTATGCATTCTCCAAGATTATTGCTTGCCACATGTGTAGTGATATGATGACTTTTTTTTTAAATCTATTGCTGTCAGTGTCACTAGTTCAATTATGTTGATTGAATGTACCTTTTTTTCTGTATAAGGGCACGGTACAGTGGAGACTGGGGAATTTGCCCCTTTCAAACTGTAGTCCAATTTCAGCGTCGGTATATATAATTAGCAGGGATGTGGCGGTGGGATCTATATTAGGACATCGAAGTTTCAAAACTCCAAATGTTCTAATATCTATCCCTATTCAGCGAAAGCAGAAAACATCGAACATACAGAACAGCAAATTTTTTTCCTAGGGAAAAAATTTGCTGTTGCAAAACACACACACACAACACAAGCACACCAAACAAACAGCAATCCACACACATACACCTAAAATCTTACACCTAACCCTACACTAAACTATACACACACCACTAACTATCCACTTACCTTAACCCAAACCCTAACCCTAAGGTCCTTCACTATCGCATACTCACCTCACCCACGCCTAACCCTAACTCACCTACCCCACCCTAACCCTCATGTCCACACAATTGCACACTTACCTGACCCGTGCCCTAACCCTAACTCACCTAACCCGCCCTAACCCTCACGTCCACACAATCGCACACATACCTAACCCATGCCCTAACCCTAACTCACCTAACCCACCCTAACCCTCACGTCCACACAATCGCACACATACCTAACCCACGCCCTAACCCTAACTAACCTAACCCACACTCAATCGCACATTTACTTGAATCCAACCTGTAACTTTCCACCATAGAGCTGAAAATACCGAAGCAACAAAAATGGACAACCAAATTCTTTCCCTAGGAAACAATTTGTTTTTCTGTTGCTTTGATATTTTCAGCTTTCGCTGAATAGGGGTCGATATTAGAACATTCGAAGTTTTGAAACTTCGATATTGTAAAATAGACCTGTGGCGGTGAAGGGGGGAATTGTCCCTTCTGCAAAAAGTAGTGTTTTTCTTTTTTTGATTTTCAATAGGCTACTGATTGACCAATTGTATTCAATCAGTTGCCTTTCAATATAGTGAATTTATATATATATATATATATATATATATATATATATATATATATATATATATATATATATATATATATCTATTGTACATGGAAAGGAAACGAGTGTATGAGTGTCAGGTGATCAGGGGAAAGAGCAAGCATAGAAACACAAAGAAGGGCAAGGGAAAAGGGAGAGTGGTATGGGAGGGTTGTAGTGGTATTTTGTTAGTTGGACAGGAATCGAAATTATATTTCAACAAGAGTAGAGGAGAAGGTAATATGGTGTAGGTAGGAAATGCGGTATAGTGATGGAAGCAGGGGTTTGAAGACCAAGACTGACACTGAAGTGCTGACACAAACAGGGGACCAGAAAGGAGAGTCACATAAGGGCATAGGGAGGACAACTGGTCACAGAAAGGATTGGATTACAAGCTCAGGAGTAAACACACACACACACACACACACACACACACACACACACACACACACACACACACACACACACACACACACACACACGGACAGGGAACACCCTGATGGGGTTGCTGGTGATGGCTGACCGACACACTGTACACTGGTGTACCCATCCTGAGGTTAGTCTCTTCTCAGACCATCCACAGATAAATCTCCAGAGGATACCAGAGACACTTCCAGGCCCACCCTGCTGGATGATCTTTGTCAACCTGCAGAAAGGCAGGCCTGGAAGCTGCCAGGGACCTGGCAGGTGATTTCAAGACAAGTGCAGAATGAGGTGGCTGCTGTCACCCCACATCCACTGCCATGACAGCACTGCACAAAATATGAATGTTAACAGAGTGAAATAAAGAAACAAAGAACAAATAAAAGTAAGGAGAGAACCATATAGAGAAAACAAAGGCATAAACAATTATCAGTAATATATATTACACTGATTGGCAGTACAGACCTTGGAGAAGTAAAATATAGTTATGTATGTAATGGAAAACAGTAAACAATATAGAAGCCTGATATAAATGTGTTGCAGATGTGTGTGCATGTGAAGGGACAATATTCATGCCACCTAACCACTAATCCTTTGTAGAATAGTGACACAATCCATGAGTTGCTAACAGTGTGATTACAAGGGGCAACAAAAATAGAATGAATCAGCCCCTTGAACATGTAGTGCCCATGCTGTAGGAGCTTAACAGCAGGAAGCAGACACAGACAACACATGCCGACCTGCATGACAACTGGAAGACTATGTGTAAGCAACTACCATTTACTCATACTTGCCATAAACGTCTGGTTGCCTCTCCCTGTTCTCTTCTTCCCATTGGTGGAGTAGTTCACTGTGCTGCCTTGTTAGGTACTATATTGATAGAGACTGCCCAGTGGGTTGGGCAATGCTAATGTCATCATGCACTGTCCCAGGAGAATAGTGCCAGACACTGTCCATGTACTGGGAGCCCCTGTAAGAGTTTCCCAGCAGCCACTTATGGTGGCATCAATGCAGGAGATGGATACATATTGTAGTCTTACTCCTGCACCCTGCAGGAGCCCTTATAAACTCAGCCCCTTCAAAAACCATCCCAATTCCTAGGTTGCTATCAGGTGGATAATGATAGTAGCTTTGCTTTGATGCTCATTGCAAATATTACATGATGCATTTCGATGGGCAGCAATGTGACAGAATATAGCACAATGCTGCAGCTTTGTCATGTGTTTCCAACAGACTGCCTTCATTGCAGAAGGCCAGGCATTCTGGACACATAAAGTATAAGGCCTCTACATATGATGGTTGTGTCAAATAGCTTGAAAACATGCCATCAGTCAAGGCATGGGATAGCACTCCATGGAGGCAGATTTCTAGTTGTTGAACTCACAGACTACTTTGCAATCTACAGTGCATGTACAAAGGCAGGCATGATCCTCATAACACAGTCTAAGGCTGGTACCCATTGCACTAAATCTGTGATTCAGAGGCATTTAACGTAAATTGTCTTATTGGCATAATTGTCACACAGCCAGACCCAAAGTAGAGAAATATAAACAGCCACCACCATTGTTATGTTCATCAAGCTATCTAATCTGTCAAAGGGAAGCCGAAACTTATCCTGTCATACACAAGGTACAAAGCAGATAAACTAATCCTGGTAGTGATGTGAGTCTATGAACATGCACACATACCTACACACACACACACACACACACACACACACACACACACACACACACACACACACACACATGCACACGCACACACACACACACACACACACACACACACACACACACACACACACACACACACACACACACACACACACCCATGCACACTCACATGCACTCATACTTGATGGAAACACTTACAGAAAATAACATTTGGGTGATTCCAAATTTGCACAGATACCAGATTTACATATGGAATGTCTTTAGGTTGCAGGAGAAAACTGTAGCACCCTGAACAACTCTACATGGATTTAGGGATGGAATGCAGACTCCACAAAGAAGGCACCCCAGCTGGGAAATGAACCATGCTAATCACTGCCTCAGAACATCACCTTAAGTATGCATGGAGTTATTTATTCATCAGCAATCTGATTCACTTCTGTTCTGGAATTAGTGATGCCTTGGATGTTGATTTACTTATAGATGCTATTTAATTGGTTCTGCACAAGGCGGAACTCCCCATACTTAGAATTTTAATGTATGAGTTTATGTAAAATCAGTCCTTATGTTATCATCTGGATTTCAAACTGGTTGTTTGATTATACATTTTATGTAAGATCTGATAGTACTTTATCTGCTCCTATGAAAATCTGTCATGCAGTACTACAGGTTTCAGCACTGTGTTCTTTTCTTATCTTTTCAACATGTTTATGTTATGACTGCCTATTATAAATCCAATGATTTGCAGAATGTTTGTGGAGAATAACAAACTTGCACTTGTATCTAGAGTTTAAGGACAGGAGTATTTTGCTCAGTCTGTTAGATAAGCATCACTTTGGTGTTTAGAGAATAACTTGGTGTTTATTCTTAATAAAAGTGGAGATCTGCATTGTGATCTTGACAATGTTGAATACCTCTGTGCATTAAATAGCTTGATTCTTGCTTTTTTGGGATAATATAAAATCTAGGCCTTTGCATTTACCTCAGTTGTGCAACACATTTTAATAAAGGTGTTGGAATAGTGTCTTATTCTAAGATTTAAGTTCCAGGATGCCTGAAGTTATGGTTGCATTGTTTGTTTCTCAATTTCATTACCTTATTTAAATGGCTTTAACCTCTGTATGTTTTCAGCAATTAATGTCTTAAAATGGGAAATGATTCAAAGCATGCTATTGAAAGAGATCTAGGCAGCAAATCATCTGCCATATAAGTCATTACATCTTAAATTTTGATATATTTTTTTATTTCTTTCTTTTATAGAATAAGTAGGGGCAGGGTGGCCATGGTGGTGCAGCGATTAGTGTTGTCACCTCACAGTAAGAGGTTCTCAGGTTTGATCCTTGGCTGGGGTGCCTTCTGTGCGGATTCTGCATGCCCTCCCTGTGGTCATGTGGGTTTGCTCCAGTTTTCTCCCAAAGACATGCTGTAGGTGGATTGGACACTCTAAATTGGCGTGAGTGCATGCGTGTTTGTGCCTTCTGTGGAAGGTTGGGTGCCGGGCTGGCAACTCAACACTTTAAAACTCCACTGCCAATCATGAGCAGACATGTGATCCAATGTGGCAACCCCTAACTGGGAAAAGCCGAAAGAAGAATAGAATAAGAAGGGGCAGATGTATTCAAACAACTATTATTTAGGACAGGTGAACAGTTCAGAATTAGGAATTAAACTGGCTACATCCGTATATCAATTTAATGCAAAACCAGAATGTTTAATGAGTAATTATACATTGAAGTCATATTTTCTTGGATACAAACGCCACAATGACACATAAAATAGGTTGTGAGTTTATTACATTTCATGTGTCACAGTTTATATTCCTAAATAATGTTTTTGAATTTTACTACAGGATTAATAACATAGTTTGGTCCTGGGTTGCATTGCCCTCCAAACATTCTCTGACAACTATGTTATACTTCTCAACCCTTAGAAATCTGGACAAAGCTAAAAATAAAAGTCCCAAAAATAGGAACAATTTTTAAATATTGCCCTTATAAACCTATGAAGTTATCAGAATAAATGGTTTTGCATTGCCATGCATTTTCTGAAGGATATTAAGTCTGAAATTCAAATGTCTGTTATTATTTACTGAATTCAGTCCTCACTTATTTGCCAGAAAAAAAATATTTTTATGCGAAACAGACCAAACATATGAGGCAAAAATCTGGACAGTTTAGAGGTACCAGACTCTGCAATTATTAACTGATTTTGATGTTTTCCTTTTATAACCCTACAACAACAGATACAGAACACTTCTTCACTCTGCAGTCCATGTAATTATTTTATTCATTCTTTATTTGGATAAAGAGCAGGTATCATAACATGGATGAATGTATACTTTTGTTTTTTTTAAATATCCGTGTACATTTGCATTTTATCAGATGATTGTTGTATTAAGGGCTACACAGTTCTCTAAGTTGACTATCTCATTAAGCTTCTACAAGTGAAAGACTTATGGGCTGAATAAGTGTTTTATAAGTTCCACTCTTTAACTTTTTATTTGAAGTTTTGCTGCATTTAGCTGACAAGTGATTTAGTTATTAATTATTTATATCTCCTGTGTCTGATATTTCATTAGCTGGCTTTGGCACCTACCTAATAGCCAGTGTGATATATCTAATATCATATCCAGGGATCATCACTGTATCTCTCTAGAAAAATCTAAATGTCTACCAGCAATTAAGACCACTCTGATAATTAACTGTTTGACAATCAAACTAATTCAGTACTCATGCTGCCCACCTGTAACACATACACTGCAACACACGCAGGCAAACTATTCTGTAAGCTCTTCTACAGACAATGTCATTTGTTTGTCAAGACCCTGTTTCAACAAGGCAGTAAGTGAAAAAACATTTTCAAAACTTGTATGTCCAACATGAAACTCAGTACCTCAAGACATCAGAAAACATCAGGAATTAAGCGCATTCAAAAGGAGCTAGTTATTGTTTTATTATTGTATTTGTTATATGTACATTTGCATATGTTTATAATGAAAACAAAATACATTTTTTTTTGACAATAGGAGCTATTTAATTTCTTAGTAATGAATGCAAGTGCCACTGCATTGACAGTGGCTAAATCAGGCCTATAACAATTAGTTTATATGTACGAAGGTAAGCACTATTTTATTTGCAAACTTTGTTAGTGCAGTTGTTTGATACTTGTTATAAATATATAAATTATGTTTTCCATTCCTTCTTTAACCTCTTCTAGCACTTCGTTCCATAAACCTGTATGTTACTCTCTTTACACTGTACAATATCATTGCCATTGGTTATTAAATTGTGCCTTTCACGTCCACTGCTGTTATGCAAATGAAATATCACATCCTTTGAACTACACAAACAGTAAAGAATTGTAACTATGTATTTAAACTTGTGAATGCTTACCTAGCCTCAGTTGTGTCTGAAAATGATCTGTGGACAAGCCCAATTACCCATCAACGAAGTTAACAGACAAATAAGTTAACAGATTAGTTTGGAAGTCACAGATGAAGAATGAACAAAACTATTGATTTTTCTGAGATTCCACTGGGATCCATCCCTAATCTGCAAGTTGGTAATGGAAACCAATTAGTGGGTCCATGACCACATAGTAAACACCATTATCATTAGCACTGGAAAATACTTTTTTGTTTGTTTGTTGAAATGTTCAGAAAGAAATGTTTGCCCCTGGAGAAATTAAATTCTGAAATTTAAACTCTGAAATGTTTTAGAGAAGAAGGAGGCCTCTGGGTTATTTGAGAATTGAGGATACTTGCCAGTAGATGATATTACCCTGATTTAATAAGTGAACAGGGGTGGGGGATGGCATTTAAAATAGTGTACTAAATACATGAAGTTTATAGTAATGTGCAATGAAAAATAAGTATCTTCCTTTGACAGATCAATGTATGAATGTGAAGCTTACGTAAACAAATTTCATATATTACCTAAGCTTAACATCTGTATGTGAGAACTCTGGATAATCCCTGATATTTTTGTCAAATGCTATTATAATTGTCAAATTTTGATAAGGATGAAAGGGACAATATCAACAGATGCATACTTGACTAAAATAATATTTATTTATTTACACTTAAGACTTCTTAACAATGCTGGCAGTATTGCATTTTATTATAATGGCACTAATACTTATATGCTTGTCTCCCTCTGACACACACCCACTCCCACTGGAAGCCCCTGTGTGAGACCAAACACTGTTTACTTGAGTCATTGGGTCCTTGCATATATCTTGCACTAATTCTAGCAATATTTCTGGGACTTTGAACCACCACAGGACTGCCCAAATTAGCTTTCTTGGGACCTTTGTCATATGCTTTCTCCATGTCTAAGAATGCTGAGTTGGACTATTTCCTCATTTATAGCTTCTTCCCAAAAATCTCTCTGACTGTATATGTGTGGTCTGCTGTGCTACATCCTGATCTGAATCCAGACTGCTCATCTCCTATTTTACTTTCCACTGCTATGAGTATTCATTTACCAATCACCCTCTCCAAGACTTTCCTGCAGTGTGTTAGGAGTCTGATACTGCTGTACTGCCCACAGTTGTGAAGTCTCCCTTTGTTCTGGAGTACTGATGATAGTGTGCTTATTCTCTAGTCATATACAGAACACCTTTCTCTCCATGCCGCTAGAGTACCCTCAGGAGCCATTTCTCCCCTATTTCACCCAACATCTTAATCATATCTGCTGTTCCTCATTAAAAGACCACAGGGTGTAAATAATATGTCCTATGAGGACTGCCTCAAAACTCTGTCCCTGTACTTGATCTCTTGCAGACTTCTGAGGAGCGATCTATGCCTAACCTACAAGGCATTCTCCGATCCAGCCCTGATGGATCTGCTACTCATTTGTAAAACAAACACCACAAAAATTAAACAATTTAAAGATCTACACCTTGTCTGTGAAATAAACAAAACATGTTGGAAGGACAGGTACGTGTCTCAGAGATTACCCGTTATCTGTAGCAGATTCCCCATTCATGTGAACCAAAGCTCTTTCCTAAGCCTACTCAAATGCAATTTGGACCAATATATCGAAAATTGCAAATTAACCCCCAACTTTTCACCAGTGGTCCTTATGGCAAGGGCCAGTTTGTAGATGTTATAAAGCATAGGCATATATCAAAGACATTTTATCCTGTGGAAATTCATATTTGGAACGATTGGGGCATGAAAGGCTAGGTTTTAAAAAAAAAGCTCTAGGGTCATTAACTTAATAACATCTCATGATTCTGTGATCCTATGATCCTATGTTCAAGTATTTACAGGCAGCCTCTGACTACTACAGACATATGTGCCAGACCAGGGGTAAATTTCTGATTTCCCATCCTATGGTCCAAGTTACACTTGAAATGGGTTAGGGAAGAACTCTGCTTCATTGGATGGGAAGTCTGTTTCAGTGAGGGGTCATTCTCAGAGATGCATAATAGTTCTCTGCAACATGTCCTATTTATGTTACAGATTAAGTCCCTAGATTTACTCATATGAGGCAGTCCAAAGGGGTGTATATGCTAATTAGTCATGTGCTGTCTTCTCAGGGACTGGCTCAAAGAAGACATGTAGTTTAGCATGGCAGCTTCTTGCACTTTGCTGGGCTGTGATCAGCCATCGCAGCAGGGGTAAGTACTCAGAAGTATAAAGGTAAAGTAGAGATAGGAGTTCTGTGCATGAAAGTATGCAAGGGCTGCATGTGTGAGAATGTGTGCGTGTGTGCATGTGTGTGTGTGTGTGTGTGTGTGTGTGTGTGTGTGTGTGTGTGTGTGTGTGTGTGTGTGTGTGTGTGCGTGTGTGTGTGTGTGTGTGTGTGTGTGTGTGTGTGTGTGTGTGTGTGTGTGTGTGTATATGTGTAAGGTTCTTACATTCATAAGTATATGCTAGGCTAACGACCACCAGGGCCTTTATAAACTTAGCAATGCAATCCAATCCAATTGTGTCCTGATGTTTCATGAGTGTTTACTAGAAGGGGATATATTAGTTAGGAAGTTTATAGATGTTATGGGGGTGTGTTAGTTTGGGCATTACTCTATGCCTCTGTCTATCAGAGACTTGGGAGGCCAGACCTGGGGTGAATTTCCAGAGCATGGAATTCTTCTGAGAAACATCTGTCCTGGCAATGTGTCTTATTTATGTCACAAGCAAAATTTAAATCCTTGATTTAAATCCTAGTGGTTCTGATGCTGTTCATTTTGTGGATATGCAAAAGTCCATCTGAGCTGGATCTGAGGATGACTTTTATGACAGGCATATATCACTTCAGTAACTTGTAGTATAGATATAGGACTTTAATGCAGTCCATATAGGACAATGTGTTTATAATCATGTTTATCCTAGTAAGGTCAACTCTTAGGGATGTCTTATCAATGGAGTATTTAGCCTGGGTGACAGTTTTCTCAAAGGCACTATAATGCATTTCTTGGCACTGAGCTTTAATCTGTGACTTTTGCACCAGTCACTTGTTAGACCCTCTTGTAAGATTTTGGAATCTATGATATCTTCCAATTTGCAGTCATCTGCAAAACTAGGTCAGACAGAGGCCCTTGACATTAACCTTTACCTCCGACAAGTAGATGCCACATAGGCACAGTCCTAGCATGAAACCCTGAGGTACCCTGCTGGTTACCAGTCTCTTAATGGAGGTGGTCACATCAATCCTGACTTCAAGGGTCCTGTCTGTGAGCCAGCTGGCAACCCATTGAGTTTGTGAAGACTGGTAGAGAAGGGGTGAAGGCTGCCAGCCTAGTCAAATAGAATTTGATACATAATTCTGGCATTTGAAAATATAAATATAAAATACAGGTTTGTTTCTTAAATGAAAGAAAACACTGTAAAATGTGAACTTCAAGATTGTAGCAACATTGCCATCTGCTGTAAGGAAAACTAAGCCAAGCATTTCAAATGTTCTTTGAAATTAAAATTATGTTTTGTATGTCCTTTGAAGTTAGAATTTGGAGTTGATGAGTCTGGAGTAAGCATCCTGCCTATTGTTTTAAAGCTAAAGTTAATGACCAGAATTTACATGTGGAATGTCCTTTATTGCTCTAAGTGTAAAAGAATGTAAATGTAGTTAATGTGTTGCCTGGGAACTCTTGGAAGGGTGAAAAAGATGATGTAATGCTTATCAGAACTGGAGTTTCAATTTAAACAGTGAGAACCAGAGATTGTGAAGCATTTTTGACTTGACTATCCAACTCACAGCACTCTGCCTGTGTCTTAAATACATTACTTCAGAAGTATGTTTTCTTATAAAAATAGCTAGGACTATAAAGATTAGACTAAGTGTTTCTCTGCATGTCAGAACTGTACTACTGATTTATTTTATGTTTGTGTGTGATCTCTGAACTATTGAGTAGCACTGTGGTGTAGTAGTATTGTCTTGTGTTTTAATTATTTATTATTAAATATTTTAAAAACCTTTTATTTGTAGCTGGTTTATATAGTGAAGTTAATCTCTAGAGTACATTGCATATTTATAAAGTTTATTGTACAAAGCCACTCCTATAGCTTTAGCCATGGGCTATACTACCAATTGGATAATAATATTTCACAGTAATAATTGGACACCCTTTTAAGGGCCTTTGGGTAGCTGATAATTATTAGCTGGTGGTGACAGTGATTACTACCGTAAAGTCTGGGTAAAGGGGTACAGCTGGAGAATCAGTGTCAGCCTTTCCCAGGAGTGTCTGTGAAGTTGTATAAATACTTATCTGAAAGTGTGTGTGTGTGTGTGTGTGTGTGTGTGTGTGTGTGTGTGTGTGTGTGTGTGTGTGTGTGTGTGTGTGTGTGTGTGTGTGTCAACTACCTGGGCAGGGGCATGAAGCACTGGTTGGACAGAGAGTGTACTGGAGGTTAGCTTGCCAGCTATGCTGGGATCTGGACCCTATAGTTGTGCCAGTGGGGAGTCTTATTGGGGACCTGGAGAGCAAGGGAGCAACCAGCCCCAGACTGACTGTGATCTCTGTGTGCACTTAAGGGAAATTGTACTTTACTGTGTATATTTGTTATCCTTTCCTCTTATATGAGATGCCCTCCCTGGTGATAGTGGTGAGGATTGAGGCTCCTTGATTGGTGGGCCAGGGCACAGCTGTCACAGTGTGGTTTGCAGTGGTGGGATCCACTTCACATTTGTGGTGGCGGTGGATATCCACATCACATATTATTTAGTTGGCAAATACTAATTGGCTTGTAGTGGTGTGGGTAGAATGAATCCCGTAGCTTATGTACAGTGATCTCTGATGGTGGTTTGTACTCAGCCACACAGTGAATACTCAGAGTTCAGATCACAATTGTGTTATTTCTTTTGTTAGCTTAGTTAGTCAGGGTGAGCAGGCAGCATGTCAGCCAAGGAGTATGGAAAGCTGACAAGGAGTCAGCTGGTGGAGATGTGCCAGGCTAGGGGACTGGTATATGGAAGCCTGACTAAAGCAGACCTGATTGCAGCCTTGGTTACAGCTGCATCAGAAAACAGCATCCAGGATGACAAGCAGACTGGCAGTGGAGATACAATATCCTCGGAGAATGGACAGCTCAACCTTTCTGCAAAGGACAATCAGACTAGCAGTGGAGATACAATATCCTCGGAAAATTGACAGCTCAACCTTTCTGCAGTGGACTTAAAAATCCAGCTGGAGCTAAAGAGACTTGAGTTGAAGGCCAGGCATTTGGAGATAGAAGCTAAAGAAAAGGAGCACCAGAGGAGGCATGAGTGGGAAATGCTGGCTCTTCGCCAGAGTCATGGAGGTAATGTAGAAGGGAGTAACTGGACCCCAGAAGCAGAATAGGTCAGCAAATGTCTTCCACAATTTAAAGAGGGGGATAATTTTGATAGTTTCATTCATAAGTTTGAGAGGGTATGCAAACAGTATAGTGTTGTCCAAATGCTCTGGGTATGGTTCCTGACCCCCTTACTCCATGGGAAAGCTGTCACTTTTTTATCAAAAATGCCTGACTCTGTCTGTTTTTATTATACTGCTGCAAAAAAGTCTTTTAGAATGTTTTAAGCTAATACCTGAAATGTATAGGAAAAAGTTTTGTGAGCATAGATGCAAGGCATATGAAAATGTATGTGAATATGTTGCTGAACTGAGCACTTATTTTCATATCTGGGTGAGTGGATGTCAGGTCATCACTTTTGAAGGGCTGACAGACTTGTTGGTGAGAGAACAAGCCATTAGCACTTTGTCTGAGGACATGAGGATCTGGTTAGCTGATAGACAATATGCTACTTCAGGTGAGTTGGGGAAGAATGGAGACCTATACCTGGCCAGCAGGGCAGTCCTGCACCAGAAGGGGACCCCCAATACTGCTCATGGATCTAAAGGAACCCACGGTGGGCAGCACAGACTGCCCCAACAGGGGAAGCTACTAGTCAAGGTACACATCCAGGAACTAAGGTTAAATATTTTGAATGCAACCAGTGGGGCCATGTAGCATACAGCTGTCTACAGAGGCAAGGTTGGGAACCAAAGGTGAAGGAGCCCGTACGTGGGAAAGACAAAATGCCAATAGTAGGTTGTCTTGAGACAACAGGGGTACTAAACTACCATCCTGCAGATGTCCTGAGAGGGAAGGATTTGGTTGAGGCAGTACCATGTACTTATGCAGTTATATGCGGTCAGGCTAGAAGACAAGCGTGTGAGCTGGTAGCCTGGGGGAGACCCAGACATACTGCATACTTGCAGCCAGGACTGGTAAGGTGGTTACTTCAGGGAGTGATCTACACTGTAGCAGTGAGACTGAAGGTGAGCCACAACTGCTTGTGGGCACTGATGATCCCTTGGACAGAGTGACTGCAAAGGTAGAGGTGAGTAGCAGTACCCAGGCTGACAGTGAGGCACCACTGTCAGAGGATGCCAGACTTCTTGTGGAAAGGGAGCTGGGAAGGGTTACAAGGAGAGAGTTCAGACAGGCTCAGCTCTCAGACCCTACATTGCAAGGACTGAGGCAGGTAGCTAGGGAGGCACCTGAAGCTAAGCGAAACTTGCAGTAGTGAATTTTAATCTTCTGTTAAGTACAAATTTGCAGTTTTAAAAGTACTGTATTTTCATTTTTTTCTGTTTCCTAATTGTGTGTTTCTGAACAGTGTGCTGTGTGTCTCTCTGCAGTTAATTTGCTATAAGAGGGGGTGTTGGTATCACTTCTTTGTTATCTGATACTTAATAGCCTAGAGGGATTCCTATGTACTTTAAGTGCTAGCCACAAAGTTTGAGAAATCATTTTATGCTCAAATCCTGAGAGACTTGCTTGGCTACAAACATCTGCATTACAAGCTGAAGCTAAGTGAAACTTGCAGTAGTGAATTTTAGTATTCTGTTAAGTACAAACTTGCAGTTTTAAAAGTACTGTATTTTCATTGTTTTCTGTTTCCTAATTGCGTGTTTCTGTGCTGTGTGTCTCTCTGCAGTTAGTTCCCCACCCTCCCTCCTTGTTCCTGTGTTGGTATTAGTGTTGGTGGCTTTGGAATTGCCCACCCTCCTATAAGTCTGTATTGCAACACTCCTCCTGGGTCCATCTCATTTGCTCACTTAACTGAGTACAATTAGATCATATTCTGAGTCTAGTGTTCACTCTACTTAATACAGAGAGAAGATTTGAGAAGGCCAGCCCACTTAGGTTCTTCCTTCCTCTCTTCTTGAACTTAAAAAATGTTTGCACTTTATTAATTTGCTTTTACTGTATTTGTGTTTCCTCCTGCTTTATTTTGCTTTTCTTAAAAGTACTCAGTTGTATTTACTCTGCTGCATTTATTACTGCTTGGTCATAGCCTGATTAAATTGTAACTGTTATTCTAAGTCTTTTGGTTTAAGCATTTTGGCTTCATACAGGCTGTTTTACAATAAGAAGGTTTGTGGTCTGCACTGTTGTGGCAGGACAGGTAGCTTACATCCTTCTAAGTTGGGAATTGCTGATTGAAGACCCAGTGTCTGCTATTCTAAAAGTGTATTAGTTCTGGCTTACACACTTGGGCTTCAGGCCAGTCACTCTACATTAAGAAGGTTTGTGATCTGCACTCTTCTGGGAGGAGAGGCTGGATTCTGCCCTTCTGAGCTGGGAATTTCTGGTCACAGGCTTATTGTGACTGCTTATTTGAACTGTTTCTTTCTGAAATTGGTGTGCCTTGTTACTGTAGCATAGACCAGATTCAGGCCTGCTGAATCTAGCTTTGTTTGTATAACTTGAGCACTGATCCAGGCCATCTTTTTTTGGAGGTTCCCCTGCACCCTAGTAAGCAGGGGTGTGCAGTTAGAACTTGTCTGATTGAAGACTGTTGGAACAGGGCTCAGTTTTGAGCTTTTTTCTGGTTAATTGGGTAACTTGTTTAAATCAGTTTGTCCATTTTCTATTGTTGTATATATATATATATATATATATATATATATATATATGTATGTATATATATATATATATATATGTAGATATATATATATATATATATATGTATATATATATATATATATATATATATATGTATATATATATATATATATATATATATATATATATATATAAAATGCACTTCTGCTTTCACTGTATTTGTGCTTCTTCCTACTTTATTACTGGGGGCATTGACTACAACTCTGATCTGTGATATAACAATAAGTATCCTTTTCTGTGCTTTTAAACTGTTTTTTTGAGTGTATCTGCTTTATTTTCTGAAAAAAAAAAATATATATATCTATATATATATATATATATATATATATATATATACACTTGTTTCCCGCCTTTCTAAGCTAGTATAGTCCAGTTTTCAGGTTAGTGCTGAATTCAGAGCTGTGTTACAAATCTCTGTGTTTGCCCATACCTTACTTGGATAGAAGGAAGTTTCTCAGTTCACCTGTGAGAGAGGGGAGCTTTGAGCAGCCTATCTGTCCCTGGAGAAGTGGTTTTAGCCCAGAAATTAGCAGTTTATTAGCCATTTTGGGCTAATTTCTACCTCTTTCATTTCCCTGCTATAAATACCATATTTGCCCGGTTTTGCACACCGGGCAGCGCCAGTTAGCTAGAGTAAAACTATTCCCGGCTCCACAAAGTCTCCTCTTCTATTTTTTCCTTGGAACTAGACAAACTTTCAACTTAAGCACTTAAGCCATTCATTTCTCAGCCTGGCACTTGCTAAAAACTTATAGCAAGCACTTATAAACCCTAGCACTAGACCCTCCTGTACTGTACAGAAGGACAAGGCTCTCTATTCGACCTTACCAGCCATCCAGTAAAACAGTACACTGTACCTATCCAGGCATGTCCAAAGGGCAGCTTCTGGTGTACTCTCCAGTCCAACTGGTGAATCTGGGCATTTTAAAGCAATGTTACAACTGCCTCATGTACACAGACAACCCCCTCCTCCTACCACCAAACACTAATACATGCAAGAGATGCAGTTATACAGACAAACTAGAGGCTAAGCTCTCTCAACTCAAGACTGGATCAGACAGTCAAGAGAAGAAGGGAAATACTTGCATCACACCACCAGTCTTACATAGACCCATTAAACCAGCACTGGCAAAAAACACACATAAATACATGAAAACATACTCAGAGGCTCTAAATAAAAACCTGCAAAACCAAAAGAGACCTCCAAAGCAAACATTCAAGCAACCTCTACCCCCCAACACAAACCATGAAACACATACTTCACAAAACCAGTGTGCCATGCAATCACAGCCCTTAAGGCAAAATAACATACCCAACATACTAGTAATAGGTGATTCTATAGTCAGGCACACTGATGTCCCACTCACTAGGCTGAATAAGGAGAAGGTTACTGTTAGCTGCCTGTTGGGTGCCAGGATCCACCACATAACACAAGCACTCAGATCTCTCCAGAACAAGTACAAATATGACTCTGTCATTGTTCATGTTGGTGTGAATGACCTGAGCTGTACCAGCCTGGACTACATGAAAAGAGACATGAAAGAGCTCTCTGATCATGTAGCCCAGGCCGGTATGACCCTGACCCTGAGTAGCATCCTGCCCTCACCAAGAATGATACCACTGTATAAAAAAAAAATTCTCAATTTCAACAATTGGCTAAGTTTCTGGTGTCATTCAAAGGGGATCCAGTGTCTGTCCGCTTGCGATGACATGCTCGACAAACCCCGCTGCTTCATTAGAGACGGCTTGCACCTGTCACCCTTAGGCTTTCGAATACTGGCCAAGGCTCTTGCCACCCCCATAGTGCCTTTTTTAGGCAAAGCTCAAAAGACAAACCCACTGCTGTAAATAGCACAAGTAACAAAAAACTGAGGGTAATGCTTCTCAATGCCAGAAGTCTAAACCTCAAAATGCATGCACTCGAGGCACTCCTCATTATGGAGAAAATCAATATATGTGCAGTAACAGAAACCTGGTTTAAGGCTCCACAGAGCACCCCAGCACTACCAGGCTACAACTCATACCATACATTTTGGCCACAGAACCCAAACCGAAATACAAAAGACAGAGACACATCCATATTCATCAAGGATACCCACAACTCCAGGTTAATGGCACAACACGATGCTTCAGAGATCATCCACATGCTACTAACAATGGGCAAAACTGCAATTCAAATTGTAGCTTGCTACAGATCACCCAACATGTCCCAGGACTTCCATTCCGCATTTCTGGAAACACTGGGAAACATAAAGGTCCTACCAAACACCTTAATATTGGGTGATTTCAATTACCCAAACATTAACTGGGAGAACTACTCACGTACTAACTCCCTTGCCCAACTTTTCCTAGAATTTATAAACTCAAACGCCCTGGTTCAACTGGTCAACACTACCACCAGAAGTGACAACATATTGGACCTGGTCATCACCAACATGGGCGACCGGTGTTCCACACCAGAGGTCAACCCCTCACTGGTTAGATCTGACTATAAACAAATCACTTTGGATATCCATATCCAGCCCCCACCCCAGGACAAGAAAGCCACGGTGAAAAACTTTACAAAAGCAAACTTCACGTTACTAAGACCGAGGTGGAAATTTTCAAAGCCCCCATGCTGAAGGATAACACTGTCCAAGCTGCAAAATCCTTTACTAATGCATTCTACGGGCAGCTACAAGAATGCATGGATCGTGCCATCCCAAGCAAAACCAAGACTCACTCCTCCAAGAAAAGGAAACCAGTCTGGTGGACCCCTGCCATAAACAAACTATACAATAGAAGGAGAAAACTAGTACAGAAAAGAGTAAAATCCCAAGAAGGGAAGGCATCCCTGATCAGTATCAGCAAGAAACTACAATCCCTCATAAAATCATCCAAGGCGAGCTTTGAAAGAAAAATTGCCAAGGACTCCAAAGATAACCACAAGGCATTCTTTTGCTATGTCAAGAATCTAAGTGGCAATGCTCATATCTGCTAGGAGTTAGTGCAGAATGGCACAAAATACACTGAACCGACTGATATCGCCAACATCCTGGCAGACAGGTTCAGTGCAAACTTCACGCTCCCTCACCCCCAAAAAGGCCAATAACCATACCAGAAGAATGTAGAGTCCCTGAAATCACAGACACTCAGGTTAAAACAGGTCTCTCCAAAGCAAAAAATACAGCATCAATGGGAATGGACAGTGTCCCAGGCTGTGTCCTACATGAGCTCAAAGACAAACTAATCCCTCACTTAAACACAATGTTCAAACTAAGCCTCTCCACAGGCTACATACCCATAGAGTGGCACACACCAATGATTATTCCACTCCACAAAGTTGGAGCCACAACAGACCCGGGGAACTATCGCCCTATAAACCTGACTAGCTTGGTCTGCAAGGCTATGGAGCACATCATCATGGAACTCATTAACAGAGACATTGGGAACCTCCAAACATTGGATCCTACCCAGTTTGGCTTTGTTAAGGGCAGATCATGGCTCATAAACCTGGTGGACTTCTTTGAGACAGTTACCAAGGCTATAGACAAGGGAAAGGTGGTACACACAGCCTATCTACACCTCGCTAAGGCCTTCAACACCATTCCCCATTCTGGCATTATAGACAAGCTCACCAGCCTGAATATAAACCCCTACATCACATGATGGGTTGCCAACTGGCTCACAGACAGAACCTACATGGTGAGAGTTGCAGGAGCTAGGTCTGACTCTAAACCGGTTACAAGTGGCATTCCCCAGGGCTCAGTCCTAGGACCCCTCCTGTTTGGCGTATACTTCTCAGAGGTACAGGCAATCACAGAAGGACTATGGCTGACCAAGTTTGCAGACGACTGCAAACTAGGGGATATAATTGACTCTCTGGCTGACACAGACATCCTCTAAAAGGGTCTCACTGAGATGGATACCTGGTGTCAAAATCATGGCCTCAAGCTATATGCCAAAAAGTGCATAGTCATCCCTTTGGAAAAATCAAAGTACCCAAAAACTACCACATAGGTGGCAGTCCCCTAAATACAGAAGATGTAATAAGGGATCTGGGGACCCAAGTAGATAGTAATCTCATCTTTGATAATCACATTGCCAAACTGGTTAGAAAATCCTTCTACGTGGCCCACCTAACCACAAAATGGTTCGCATCCAGATCAAAAGAGGTCATTGTGCCCCTCTACTCATCACTCATCAGACCCATCTTAGAGTACAACGCCCCATTTGGGATGTACCTTACAAGACACCTGCAACAGCTGGAAAGACCACAGAAGTACCTCACCAAGAGGATCAATGGCCTCAAACAGATGCCCTATGCAGCTCGACTGAAGAAACTACAGTTGTACTTGGTTGCATACTGCCTACTCAGAGGTGATCTCTGCCTGACATACAAGGCCATGTCCAACCCAGAATTGATGGACATGCTCCACCTAAAGAAAACCTTATCCCCTCGAGCCACATGCTCTAGGGATTTAAACCTCACCACAACAATAAATAGGATGTGCTAGAGGGATAGGTTCCTGTCCCAGAGACTTCCCATGCTTTGGAACAAGATCCCAGTCTACATTAGGCAGAGCTCCTCGCTAACACTCTTCAAAAGAAACATTGACGAGTGGATGGGAAACAGAACGTTTACCTTGGGGATCACTTCAGTGGCTCTGCTAGACAGAGGCACAGATAACTAATCTAAGGGGGCGGTGAAAGTCAGCACATTCTGGCTAGGCTTATAAATGCCTTTGGGCAGATAGCCTAGTACCCACCTATGAACCTATGAACCTATGATTCTCAAGGGAAGGGAGAATCTGTATACTGGGACAAAGGGATACTGTACAGAGAGTGGACCCCTGAAGGAGGGCTAGAAGGTGAGAGAGTACAGCAGTTGGTAGTGCCTAGAGCCTACCATCTGGCCCTTCTAGCCATAGCCCAAGATATTCCCTTTGCAGGTCATATGGGCATAAAATATACCAAGAGGTGTATTATGCAGAACTTCTATTGGCCTGGAAGTTCCAGAGATGTAACAGGGTACTGCAGGACCTGTGAGCAGTGCCAAAAGGTAGGGAAGGCAGGAGACAAGGTGAGAGCTCCTTTGATGCCTTTGCCTGTGATTGAGGAGCCATTTCAGAGGGTAGCTATGGATATTGTGGGTCCTCTGAGTACCCCAAGTTCCATAGGGAAAAAGTATATCCTAGTGGTAGTGGATTATTCTACACAATACCCTGAGGCAGTGGCTTTGTCCTCCTATGAGGCAGAGAAGGTGGCAAATGCTTTGTTAGAGATTTTAAGCAGGGTGGGTTTTCTAAAGGAAATACTGACTGACCAAGGTGCCAATTTCATGTCAGACCTCCTGGCTCTTCTGTGGAAGTCTTGTGGGGTGAAACACTTGAAGACAACCCCTACCATCCCCAGATTAATGGTCTTGTTGATAGGTTAAACTTTACAATCAAGTCCATGCTACATGCATTTGCAGATCAGTTTAAGTGGGAGTGGGACAAATATTTGCCCCATCTGTTGTTTGCTTATAGAGAGATTTCCCAGGAACCCACAGATTTTCCACCCTTTGAGTTGCTGTATGGGCATAGGGTGAGTGGACCGCTAGATTTAATTCGAGATGAGTGGGAAGGTGAGTGTGAATCTCACAAGGAGTCTGTTGTGGCATATGTCCTAAACCTCAGGACAAGGCTCAGGGAACTCAAAGGCTTGGCCCAGGAGAACCTGGCAGAAGCCCAACAACAGAAAAAGGTGTGGTATGACAGGAATGCTCGAGCTAGAGAGTATGCTGTGGGGCAGCAGGTAATGGTTCTCATTCCTGTCAGACACAACAAGCTGCAAGCAGCTTGGGGGGGACCCTACAAGGTGGTGAGAAAGATAAGTGATGTTAACTACATGGTGGAAGTACTAGGCAGATGACAGGGGCACAAATTGTACCATGTTAACATGATGAAACCTTACCATGATAGGGAAGCTCTTGTGCTGAGCATTTGCAGTGGATTGCAGGAGGAGTCTGAGGGAGATCTGGGGAGTGATCTCCTCAGTGAGGCTTGGACTGACACCTCAGTGGAAGAGGTAGCAATGTCCCAGCAGCTATCTCCTACCCAAGTTTGAGAAATCTGAGCAGTGTTGCAGGAATTTGAGGATGTGCTCACTGGGAAACCAGGGTGCACCCACCTGGTGCAACACCAGGTGGATACGGGACCCCAAAGGCCTATTACGCAGTCCCCATGTAGGGTGCCTGAGAGAGTCAAACAGACTCTGAGGGAAGAGGTACAGGAGATGTTGGAACTAGGGGTGATTTAAGAATCCAACAGTCCCTGGGCCTCCCCAGTGGTGCTGGTGCCAAAGGAGGATGGCAGCACTAGGTTCTGTGTGGACTACAGGAAATTAAATAGGCACATAGAGTCGGATGCTTGCCCCATGCCTAGGACAGATGAGACCCTAGAGTAGCTGGGTGGGGCTAAATATCTTACCACCATTGATCTTACCAAGGGTTACTGGCAGGTGCCCTTGACTCCCAGTGTTAGAGAGAAGTCAGCCTTTGTGACTCCTTTTGGCTTGTATGAGTTTACAAAGATGCCCTTTGGGATGAAGAATACCCCAGCGACTTTCCAGAGGCTGGTGCATAATATCCTAGTAGGAGCAGGAGGGTTTTCCCTTGCTTACCTAGATGATATGGCCATCTACAGCCATTACTGGCCAGAGCACCTTCAGCATGTCAGGGAGGTGCTGGGCAGACTACAGAAGGCAGGGTTGACCATTAAGCCAAGCAAATGTCCGGTGGGTATAGCAGAGGTCTCCTACCTAGGACATAGTGTGGGGAGTGGTAAGATAAGGCCAGAACCTTCCAAAATGGAAGCCATTCAGGCATGGTCTGCAACTGTTACTAAAAAGCAGGTGAGGGTATTCTTAGGGACAGCAGGGTACTATAGAAAGTTCGTTCCTAGTTATAGTACCATAGCTGCTCCTCTCACAGACCTGACAAGGAAGAACAGGCCAGATAAGGTAGTGTGGACCCCAGTATGTGAGCAGGCATTCCAGAAGCTTAAAGAAGCTTTGGGAGGACCCCCTATGTTAGCCAGTCCAGATTACAGCAAATAATTTGTTGTGCAAGTGGATGCTTCAAACCATGGGATGGGGGCTGTACTTAGCCAGATTTCTTCAGAGGGGGAAGAGTACCCAGTGGTTTATTTCAGTCATAGGCTCCAACCCAGGGAGAAACGCTATGCAGCTGTAGAGAAGGAATGTCTAGCTATAGTGTGGGCACTGCAGAAACTTCAGCCTTATCTGTATGTAAGAAAATTCCCTGTAATGACAGATCACAGCCCTCTAACATGGTTAAACAGAGCCAGTCAGCAAAATGCCAAGTTGCTAAGATGGAGCCTGGGGTTGCAATCATATGATATGTCAGTGCAACACCACAATAGGATTAGCAATGCCAATGCAGATGGGCTCTCAAGACAGGGAATGGGGTGAGGTACACTCAGATAGACCTAACCCTCTCAAGCAGCGTTTATCAAAGGGTCACTTGAAAAACTAGCTTGAGTTCTCCAAGGGGGGAGAGTTGTGAAGACTGGTAGAGAAGGAGTGAAGATTGCCAGCCTAGTCAAATAGAATTTGATACATAATTCTGGCATTTGTAAATATAAATATAAAATACAGGCTTGTTTCTTAAATGAAAGAAAACACTGTAAAATGTGAACTTCAAGATTGTAGCAACATTGCCATCTGCTATAAGGAAAACTAAGCCAAGCATTTCAAATGTTCTTTGAAATTAAAATTATATTTTGTATGTCCTTTGAAGTTAGAATCTGGAGTTGATGAGTCTGGAGTAAGTATCCTGCCTATTGTTTTAAGGCTAAAGTTAATGACCAGAATTTACATGTGGAATGTCCTTTATTTCTCTAAGTGTAAAATAATGTAAATGTAGTTAATGTGTAGCCTGGGAACCCAAAAGATGATGTAATGTTTATCAGAACTGGAGTTTCAATTTAAACAGTGAGAACTAGAGATTGTGAAGCATTTTTGACTTGACCATCCAACTCTCAACACTTTGCCTGTGTCTTAAGTAAGTTTTTTCAGAAGTATGTTTTCTTGAAAAATAGCTAGGACTATAAAGATTAGACTAAGTGTTTTTCTGTTATGTCAGAACTGTATTACTGATTTATTTTAAGTTTCTGTGTGATCTCTGAACTCTTGAGTAGCACTGTGGTGTAGTAGTATTGTCTTGTGTTTTAATTATTTATTATTAAATATTTTAAAAAACTTTTATCTGTGGCTGGTTTATGTAGAGAAGTTAAGCTCTAGAGTACATTGCATATTTATAGAGATTATTGTACAAAGCCACTCCTATAGCTTTAGCTCTGGGCTATAGTACCAATTGGATAATAATATTGCACAGTAATAATTTGACACCCTTTTAAGGGGCTTTGGGTAGCTGATAATTATTAGCTGGTGGTGGAAGTGATTACTACTGTATAGTCTGGGTAAAGGGGCACAGCTGGAGAATCTGTGTCAGCCTTTCCCAGAAGTGTCTGTGAAGTTTTATAAATACTTATCTCAAAGTGTGTGTGTGTGTGTGTGTGTGTGTGTGTGTGTGTGTGTGTGTGTGTGTGTGTGTGTGTGTGTGTGTGTGTGTGTGTGTGTGTGTGTGTCAGCTACTTGGGTGGGGCATGAAGCACTGGTTGGACAGAGAGGGTACTGAAGGTTAGCTTGCCAGCTAGGCTGGGATCCGGACCCTATAGCTGTGCCAATGGGGAGACTTACTGGGGACCTGGAGAGCAAGGGAGCAACCAGCCCCAGACTGACTGTGATCTCTGTGTGCACTTAAGGGAAATTGTACTTTACTGTGTGTATTTGTTATCCTTTGCTCTTATATGAGATGTCCTCCCTGGTGTTAGTGGTGAGAATTGAGGATCCTTGATTGCTGGGCCAGGGCACTGCCATCACAGAGTTATTTAGTGGTTTATGCCCAGTTTGGTGAGTTTGTCAAGTATACCAGATTGGGATATTGTAATGGACACCTTAGTTAGGTCCCAATAGGTAGTATGCACCCTTTTTCTCTCAACCATTACCTCTGTGACCTTCTCAAAGAACCAGGTTTAATAGGCATGATCTTTATTTGATAAAGCCAAACTGTGTTGTGTGGATTGTTTGCAGGCTGCCTATGTCTTTGTTGATCATTTCCATGGTAAGTTGTTCCATGGCTTTGCATATTAGACTTTGTGTGTATGTGTGTGTGTGTGTGTGTGTGTGTGTGTATGTGTGTGAATGTAGGAATGGATGAGTGTGTTATTGCAATCAGGTGTGTGTGTGTGTGTGTGTGTGTGTGTGTGTGTGTGTGTGTGTGTGTGTGTGTGTGTGTGTGTGTGTGTGTGTGTGTGTGTGTGTGTGTGTGTGTGTGTGAATGTAGGAATGGATGAGTGTGTTATTGCAATCAGGTGTGTAAGGTGTGTGTGTGTGTGTGTGTGTGTGTGTGTGTGTGTGTGTGTGTGTGTGTGTGTGTGTGTGTGTGTGTGTGTGTGTGTGTGTGTGTGAGAGTTGGCATAATTATCAGGCCCACACACTCATCGATGGACCACCAAGCAGAGTCTACAACAATAGGTAGGGGAGGACACTAGACACCAGGCATATAAGTCACATGCAATAATGGTACTTAAACACTATGGGGATCAGGGATGGGGGGGGGGAACACTAGACACCAGGAATGCTATAGTCATGCCTTAATGGCAGTTAAATGCTATGGAAATTTGGGAGGAGGGGAACACTAGACACCAGGGATAGATACTGCTCTCATGCTACTATGGATATTGGAGATGGGGAAACACCAGACATCAGGGATTACACTACTATAGG